>NW_003298777.1:863951-956833 GCF_000151645.1 Tuber melanosporum
ACTTTGCGGGAGCCGCGTTAACTCAGACAAGGGTTTTTTTTTTTTATCATTATTCGCTGGAGGGAGGGGGGGGGGTGAATTGCCGTGAACTGCGTTTTGCAAGGAAAGGGAACAGGAAGGAATAGGGAGGGAGGGGGGGGACAGAGAGAATTAGTAGGTAGTCTTCAATAGTTGGTACGGCATCCGCATCCTACAGTACACACACACGCGCGCAAAAGCAAAAATGGGAAAAGGATATTTTCGAAATTCTTCGAAGAAGAAAAAAAACAAAAACAAGCCGAACTCATCAAATATCACCCGAGATGTTTCTTTCTCTTCTCCCCCCCAATCGTTCTTCCCTCCTCTCTTCTTACTCTTGGTTTTTGCTCCGTTCTGTTCCGTTTTTTTGACTGCTTCCCTGCTATCTATTGTAGGACTTTTTTTTTTTTTTAAAAAAAAAAAGTAGGCTGCCTGGTGAAGAAGGAAGGATTTGTGCTCATTATTATTCCCACACTTTGTGCCTCGTTGCTGTCTATCAAATTTGAATGAAGGGAGTAGAGTAGAGAAGGAAAGATAAAAAAGAAAAAAGAAAATTCACAGTATCATACCAGGGAAGTTCATTGCCAATTATTGGCTTATTATAATATAGATAGATAGATAGACAGACAGACAGACGGATGGATGGATGGATAGATAGATAGATAAATGGGGGATTAAGCTCGCTGCGCTGTGCTTCTTTTCCTTTTCTTTCCCCTATTCGTTACAGGTGTATGACACGAGTTTCCCGATTCCAGTTCTCCAAAACAATGTTTGACGGAGTAGGCAAGTAGGGCTAATGTTAGGTGTTCGTGATAGGCGCGGTCGGTATCGGTGTTGGGATTTGCGCGGGCACGGAGGCTGGGGGGGTAGAATCGATATCAGTAGCCGCGAGCGAATTGTTGTCGTTGGCTTCGAGAGATTTTTCCTGGGGTTTTGTTGGAGTAGCGGTAGCAGGTGCTTGTTGGTTCACCCTGGCTCTAACCTCCTCCTTTGCCTTTTCTTCAACTTCGAAAAGCATCTCCAGATCGTTCCTCTTTTCGTCGAACTTGTCGTCAAACTTGTTGAAAAGATGGAAGCGGTCACGGGATGCGAGGCGAAGGGCTTTCCAGGTGTTGGTGAACTTTTTGGTCTGCGCCAGTTCGATGTCATCCGGAAACATCGCGTCCAACAATTCCAGCTCCGCGTCCTTCACGGGCTGTCTAAATGACTCGGGAGACGGGAGGTTGTGCCTGGGTAAAGCCAGTCAGCAAGCCAGTCGGCCAGTCATTGCAGGGTCACGTCGGCAGGCACGTCAACAAGGATTCCTATGCATGACTTACCTCGTCGGATCTGTAAGACCCTCGAGCCCTGTTAGGTCGCCCGTAGCTTGCCACAACAAATTCAAGGTTGGTGTCCCCATGGTATATTTGTAGGATTCAGGAATCTCACAAGCCTTTACTGCTTTTTGCTTGGCATCCTCAATGTCTGCATCGCCCAAGGGGGGCATATCAAATGGGTGGCAACTCTCTGCTTTCCACCGAACCCAATTTTGTTCTCTAATCAGAACTGTTTTAATAGTTCGTGTGAACAGTCTCCCTTGCACATCAGGTTCGAGACTCCTGAGTATTTGCTCCTTTGTTGTGGCTGCCCATTTCTCCTACAAAGATTGTATTAGTGTATAATTCGTGATCTACGCATTTAAATCCCATAAATAGCAGCACACGTATCCACTGAATATGGGCCATGTGATCGTATGGCCACCTTTGTATGTTAGGTAGCCCAATGCCACTACATGGTCAATTTTTTAGCATAAGGCTGTCCTGGCATCCTATGCAAGCCATAACAGGCGCATGTGCGTACCGCCGGCTTTGTCGGAGATAACTTAATGGTCTCTGTATAATGAGAGAGAGAACGGCCAAGCTACCCTTTTCCCCTTTCATATTTTGGGAATAATTCAGGAATAGGGAAAGCTTACATCTTCTAGGCCCAATGTGAACGCATATTGAACGGATCTGTTTGGTGTTTTGAGGTCCTTCCACTTTCCCTTCGCCTGTGGCGTCAGGCTTAACAAAAAATCGATCAGAATCAAGGCCTGTACAAGCACATGCCGCCTAAAAGTCAAGTCGCTGATCTATCACTCGTGTGAGCACCAGGTTAGCATTCGATCCATAACCTGCGAAGAGAGGGTGTATACCTCTAATTCGAACAACTCGCGACTCGTCAGATATTTCGGATTAAACCCTTCACCCTTGATATCGTCGTCATCACCATCAATTTGCTTCCTCTTCTCCCCAAGAGAAACACCAGGCTTCTTCTCATCCGCCTTTTTGGGCCCATTTGCTACATCAACTTTTCCAGTGGTCTTGATTGAATCATCCTCGGCCTTTTTGAATTTTGCCATGGTAGCCCCAAGGCCCACCTTGAATTTTTCAAGATTGTCTTTAACGAATAATCGCTGAGGGTCAGCGAAATCGTGTTGAAGTGACCAAAATATAGGGTACAGAGTATTGGCATCGAGAACTGTGGGCTCTTTTTGGGACGTATCTTGCCCGGCTTCCACCTTTAGCCTCTTGGGGCTACGGGCGCTGCCAATGTCTGCTTCCCCTGCCCCAGTCGAGCCCCCCTCTTTCTTCTGATCAACTTCCATCTCCTCTTTCTTGATATCGAGTTCCATTCCATCTACCACGGTCGGCGGCTCTTGGAGAATATCGTCGTAAACCGTGACATTATCCACATTAAAATCGCCTCTCAAGTTAACTCCGGAACGTTCGCCAATTGGGAAGCTCTTGCTGAGGAAGATCAAGATGCGGCCACAAAAAATTGTGTCCTCTGTTTTCGATAGTCTCTTGAGAAGCTCGTTGCACAGCCGCAACAATATGAGGGCTTTCCCCTTCCCACCTTCAACTCCTGCAGTAACCCTATCGATACGCGACTCCAAATATTGGAAGAGGCACTCGCATGATGGTATAGTTTGTGAGTCAAAGAGCTCTTCAATAAGATCAAGCGGTAAACCTGCGCCAGATATTTCTGTGGTAGAGTAAGAGAAGGTCTGGAAGGAGGATAAAGGTGAACATACCTAGCTCAGCTAAAACTAACGAAAGATCTAAGAAGTTGCAGAAGACGGGAAGGGTTGTGGTATCGATAGCGCCGTTATTGGTCTATCGCGGCGCAGTGAGCAGAGCATACAAAGAGAAGACCAGAAAACTTACCAAAAGATCATACAGCGCCCCTTTAAATGCAGTATCCAGAGAATTCCGGTATAATTCATCCGGAGAAGACCGTAGCAATCTTATACGGGCTAATATCTCAGGGTCGAAATCGGATTCAACCAACGGGGGTTCAAGGTGAGTTTTATTGACGGAGGAGAGAATCTCCCGAAGGTGGGAGGAGAGCTGATCGACCGTTTTCGACGCAGATGTTCCATTTGGGAGGAGAGTTGGAGACATTATCGAAAAGGTCGAGGCGCTATGTTTTGTCACAGTGTTGTTAGAGTATGGGGGTCGGTGAGGGTGTGAGATAAAGCGAAAGACAAACGACACGAGAAATCGAACTTGAGGTCGCCTTGTCTTCATCACGTGATGCTAAACTTTCGATGCCAAGCCGACGCGACAAAAAAGTCTTAAGCTTGCAAAACCTTGGACCTATGCGAGTATTCCAGTATTATACCCCTGCGGTAATTTGTTGTGAACAGAATTCTAAGGGGTATGATAATATGATATAATAACAGCTTGATTGTAAGAAATTGGTGAAGGTTTACCGGGTTAGTGTCATACCTGCTGTTCGTCGTCTGAAAACTTGTGATTACTCTAGGCATTCACGTCCGTTCACGTCCTGTCACTCGAGAACTACCTTAAATTTACCATGCTTTAATTCCTTGTGGTCACGTGAGAATCGCCAAGCACGTGTTGTCTCCCGGGTTGAACGAAAACAAAAAGAACCTCCGAGCTCTTCACTTCAACAACCCATCAATCATTGTTCTTTCCTGCAGTCCAATATAATACACGTGGGCCTGCCGGAACCGTATCGTCGGGGAATCACCAATGGAAAAACCCGACAAAACTATGGTTGGGGCTGTTGAGGAGGCTCGGCCGACGGTCGCAGATCTACACGGCGATAATCTATTTGCTCAAGCCGCCAAAAAGTATTGGCTTACGGAGAAACCTGTGAGGTTTAAGCCAGAAGCTTTGAAGGCGGAATTCTACGACCCACTGGAGAAGGATGGCTTTCGCTTCCGGTCACTGCTAATCCTTGAGAACCTTCAGTTTCTTGAAAAGTTTGCTCCCCTGGTCCCTCTCCCGTGGGCATCAATTGCTGATCCGATTTGCGCGCGCCAGATTATTATGGCCCAATTTCACGGAAACTGCCTCGAATTACCATGTCGTACTGATCGCGCTGATGGTGAACGTCAAGAGGCGGGAGAATCTCAAAATTTGGGGTACATAATTGGGCTCGTAAATACTGATGGTGTTGCGATTTGCTGACATAGAGTATTAGAGTACATATCTTTGTTGCCCGACCATTTCCCACCTCTCTTCCGTCGCATATTGTTTATGACCATTGATCGCGGGACCCCCCAACCCATAAGAAACCACCTTTTAACCTTCATCGTTACCGCATTTCAATCGCTCGATAGTGGTCTAGTGAGGAAAGAGTGTGCTCCGCTAGTTTCGATATCCATATGGAACAATCTTTCAAGTGAAGAAGTACGGAATGCACGGCTGGCAAAATACCCCCAGACCAAGAAAGCGTGGAGGGCAGCTGGAAAGCGGTTTGATTCAGCCGATGATAGCACAAAGGATCGGTTGCGATTCGATAGACTGTGGCTTTTTGAAATGATTTTGGATTTCTTAAACATGATGTATAAGCCATTGGATCAACAGGAAGGTGATGTACCAAAGCGTGCGTGTGACCGCCCCCGGATGTCTGTAATTTCGGCTAAATTTTAATAGAGATCCTCAATTATTGCGAGCGGTTCATTGAGCTTCTAACGGATCTCGAATCTCAGATGCCGACAAGGCGATATGTTAACTTCTTGTTAAAGGATCTACACGTGCTCACAGCAATTAAATTATCACCCCTTTATACGAGTTCTGAGAATGGTCTATTCCGTGATCTTTATGCATTGCTCTTCCATTACATCAACTTTTCGATTGACGATCACACTGGATTGCAGCTTTCCCAGGAGGAGTCCCGACAAATACATAATGCAGATTTAGCAAAACTCCAAAGAACAGCGTTCAAGCATTTCAAAGATAAATTGACTATTCTAGCTCTAGCCAATTACGGGAGCATTGGGCAACGAGATGAACTCGCGTCCCACATTGCAGAGTTGGGGGATGGAGAGGTGGTAGAGTTGTGCCACCTGTTAGGGCTACGCACAGAATATCCACAAAAGGTTGTTATGTCTGTAGACCGAGCTTTTTTGACAGAGGCAATATTATTGTGTCATGAGAAGAGAAAGACATTTCAGGAACAGGCGAAGGAATTGCCCGTGTTGCCAAACCAGGATACACTCTTTGAGTCTTCTTTACTCCGTAATGAATATTATGACGGGTCTGGGCCTCTAGCCATTCCTAAACTCAATTTGCAATACTTGACTGTCGGGGACTTTCTATGGCGGTCTTTTATCCTTTATCGATGCGAAGCATTTTTTGCAATTCGAAGAGATATTGAGGATTCGTTACATCGTCTTGCGCCAAAGCTTTTGCACCCAAGTATGACTACCCAGTTCCACGGGTTCTCCAAGATGGCTTTATTGATCACAAGACCTTCGTATGTGTTCATCTAATCTTGATTTCGGTGATTACGGCAGAACTGACGGATATAGAATACTTGAAACGGCCCCACCCAAAGTCGGCGAAGAGAAGCCAGCGTATGTTCGTGCAGAAATTAGTCTTGACTACGCTCGGCTCTCCGAAGACGTTCGGCGCGATTGGGACTCTCTTCGGCCAGATGACGTGGTCTTTCTACTTGCCGTTAAGGGAGTTGATGAGGGCGACCGAGTGATCACCAATGGATCGCCCGATAAACTGAATACGGCGGAAAAGTTCGGGGTCAAGTACTTGAGGGCCGCAGAAGTCATACAGCTGCTTGATCAGGATGGGCGACTAATTAAAGCCGGCGATGGCCAGGCTCGGAGAGCGGGTGGAAGGCGTAGGCTCCATGTTCGCCTAGATCCGGAAATGTACAAGGTATGTCGCAATATCGCTAAGTGCGATAGAGTTTCATATAATCTAACTCGTTGCTTGGTGACAGATCGACGCAGATGACCTGAAGGCCGGCAAGCCAGATGCCTACGACTCCATAAACGTGTTGATCAGGCGAAAAGGAAGAGTTAGTACAAAGTTCTTTATTTTACATTGAAATAAACGTTAACATAGAAACCAGGAAAACAATTTCAAGCCTGTCCTTGAGTCAATTCAAGAACTTACTCAGGCTGACGTGCCCATGCCGATATGGCTACAGGAGGTCTTCCTAGGATATGGGGACCCGGCCGGGGCACATTACTCCAAACTTCCGAATCAGCCAAGGTTGGTTGATTTCCGGGACACATTCCTTGATTGGCAACATTTGGTAGAGAGTTTCCCAGGAAAAGTGTGTTCTCGGGCCTACTCCGTTGCTCGTGCTACCCCAGCTGATTATTGTGACAGAAACTGAAGCCCAAGGAAGGTTCGCAAGAGGGGTGTGATCCTCCCTATGTGATCTCGCAAAAAACTGCCGCAGAGCAACCCAAGCCCGCAAGGAAGCGCAGAAGAGGCCAAGAGGATAACCCCGACAAGGAGGAATCCTTGGAGGTCTCAACCTATAAGCTTCCGAATATGGGGCCTTATCCAATTGATGTGCCGCGTTCGAATCATATCAAGTTTACCCCAACACAAGTAGAGGCTATCCGCTCTGGCACCAACCCCGGTCTTACAGTGATTGTCGGCCCGCCCGGGACTGGAAAGACTGATGTCGCTACTCAAATCATCAGCAACCTGTATCACAATTTTCCTGCCCAACGCACTCTATTAATAGCCCATAGCAATCAAGCCTTGAATCAACTTTTTGAGAAGATCACCGCTCTAGATATCGATGAGCGGCATTTGCTTCGATTGGGGCATGGCGAGGAGGAGTTGAAAACAGATACCAATTATAGCAAGCAGGGGAGGGTGGAATCCTTCATGGTGAGCTCTTCCGACTTCTACATGTGTTGAAATTTTGGGACAAAGGCTGAAATTTTGATAATCATAGGACAACCGCGTGAAACTGTTGGCAGAAGTTGACCGATTAGCTGCCACTCTAGGCGCTCCCGGTGCGCATGGTGATTCCTGTGAGACTGCGGATTACTTCAATCTAGTTTATGTTAAGCCAGCGTGGGCGAGGTATCAGAAAGTGCTGTCTGAGGGAGGACTCGCGTTGGAGAAGCTCTATGACAGCTTCCCATTCCATCAGTACTTTTCGAATGCTCCCAAGCCGATGTTTTCGCAGGGCTTGTCCCTGGAGGAAGCCATCGAGGTAGCAGAGGGTGGCTATAGGCACATTGGGAAATTGTTCACGGAACTGGAGGATATTAGGCCGTTCGAGTTACTGAAAACTTCAAGGGACAGGCAGAATTATTTGCTCACCAAAGAAGCAAGGATCGTCGCTATGACCTCGACCCATGCCGCAATGAAGGTGGGCCATAAATCCCCATCAGGCGTGATAGCTAGAAGCTGACGAAACCCTTTTTTTAGCGCGCCGACATTGCGAAGCTGGGCTTCGAGTATGACAACGTCGTGATGGAAGAAGCCGCACAGATCACGGAGGTTGAGACTTTCATCCCGCTAGCCCTGCAATCTCCGAGGGGAGGCGAGCTTCCCCTGCAGCGCGTGGTACTATGCGGAGATCACTATCAGAATTCACCCATTGTGCAAAACATTGCATTTAGGCAGTACGCCAATCTTGAGCAGAGCCTATTTGCAAGGTTGGTAAGGTTGGGGGCCCCAACCGTCAATCTAGACCAACAAGGACGTGCGCGCGCGTCTATTTCTAGGTTGTACAATTGGCGCTATCGCGAGCTTGGGAATCTGCCTCTATTGGAATCGCAGCCGGAATACCAGACTGCGAATGCTGGGTATGTAGTAGTAGCAGGGATACCCCAAAGTTTCGCGCCTCATAACTTGCCCGCTAACCTGTCCGTGCACAGTTTCCGCCACGAATTCCAATTCATCAACGTTAAGGATTATAAGGGCCAGGGAGAGTCCGAGCCCACGCCACACTTTATCCAGAACCTTGGAGAAGCAGAATACGCGGTGGCTATATACCAGTACATGCGTCTTCTCGGCTACCCCGCCGAAAAGATAACCATACTGACCACATACCTTGGCCAACGTTCCCTCATCCGGGATGTTCTCAATCGACGATGCGCGAAGATCTCCTTGTTCGGAATGCCCGCATCCTTGACCACAGTGGACAAGTACCAGGGAGAACAAAACGACTGTACGTTTCCTATCTACTTTCCTACCTATGTGGGTGTGAGAAGCTAACGAGTGACTAGACGTGATCCTCTCCCTCGTTCGCACGAATCGCGTTGGCTACTTGCGTGATATCCGCCGCATGACAGTTGCCCTGTCCCGTGCCCGGTTAGGCTTGTATGTAGTTGGCCGCCGGGAGGTCTTCGAAAGTTGCTACGAGCTGTCGGAAGCATTCTCCCGTTTGCTGGAGAACAAGAGCGATAAGCTTGAAATCGTTACCGGCGAGATGTGGCCTACGGATAGGAGGGAGAAAACTAAGGAGGGGACAGAAATGGAGAACGTGGAGCATATGGGCCAATACGTTTACGAGATGACCAAGACAAGAGGAGAGCATGAGGCCGGTCAAGCAGTAGCAGCTTCTCTCGTGCAATAAAAAATCTCCCGGGTCTGGTTAAACCAGTGTTGGACACCAGCTGGTGCGGGGAATTGTGTAATAGTATTCTCTTCATTTTATACCGATCAAGTTGCAAAAGGTGCGGAATTTTAGTAGGGATGGTGGATGATCTAATTAGAGCATGGAAAGTATTGCAATTACGACTTTAGGATAGTTCTGTACGTACAATACTACTAATACCACCGTGCTTGACAATGGCACTCGCTCGCTTGCCAAATGTTAGCATCAACACTTATTTAATACCAGATGTGATTAGAGCTACAGAATTGGGGGGGTTTCTTTTTTTTTTTTTGTAGAATATATAGAATAGAAGGGATAAATACAGAATACCGATTTAAGATTTAGTATCCCATTTTTTTTGGCTTAATGACTGCATTAATCCCCTAGGAATATCCTCTAGTACTATTCTTTCAAATAAAGATGCCAGTATCAACTTCCATGGAAAAATAAACAAGGGTTTTCTCTATCGGTATTTGTACCTTCCCCACTGATCCGAAGCACCATTCATATCTCTTCCTTGTCAGAACAGTTATCAACCTTGATCTCTCAATCTCTACATACTTATGAATACCATATTCAAATAACCTTCTCTTAACCGACCTGACCGGGATATGAGAAGTAAGTAAAATCATGGGAAAAAGGTGTCACAGTGGCATTCTCTGTTTGACCCGGAAGTAATAGTTACTAAATAATGGCCAGTTCAAGGAGCAATAATTCACAATGGATCGGTTCTGATTTTGACTAAAACTAAGACAGTTGACCAGTATCACTTGTTGACTGCTATGTGTATTGAAGGCGGTAACACACATGTATATATCGTGCAGAGTAGGGGATCAGCTAGAGCTCCCTGAGATCTCGAGGGGGTTAGGGACGATTTTGCTTCTATCATTATTTGTTACCGGTTTTGTGGCTCCAGGCCAATAATGGCGCCCGTCTCGATATTATAATAGAAACTTTGTTTACTCTTCTTTTGTATTTCCGTCGAATCCGAGATATTTGTTGCGATTCTCGTTTTCATCCCACCTAGCTTTGCCAAGCGTAGGAGAAGGTTAGGATAGAAATGAAGAGATGTCTCGTTTTGATGAGTTGACAGTATCGTATTCTAAGTTATCATACATAATATTATTCTCCAAACTCCAAGTCTTGGCAAATGTGGAAAGAAGCGACCGCAGACAGATCCCGACCGCGGCTCCACGGGAAAATCCCTACCGGTACCGTTACGATACCGCACATTCCCTCCGAGACAAAAAAAAAAGCCACCAAGCCAAAGTTGACGACGACCATAGATCAACAAAACATCTCACGCTTCCTAGCACACACCTAAAAACTCCCTGCCGCTACGGTACTTCAACGACAAACCAATGCCCCGACTAACCGGCGAAGTATTCCTTCCTTTCCCCATATCCGCATTTCTCCTCCAGCAAAGCTGACTTTCTAGGGCGGCGGCCGAAATCCAACCGGCATCCCCCCCGCAAAAACTGAATCTGCCCTACAAGCGCGAAAAACCTTCTACTGTAACCATTCCTCTACCCTACCCCACCCCCCCCTCTTCCCCACCCCTTGCGCTGAACCAATCATCAAGGCGACCTCTGCAGCAAAGGCTACAGCCGCAGCAACGAATACGAAGCGCACGAGAACAGCTACGACCACCAGCACAAGAAGCGGTTCCAAGAGATGAAGGCGATGCAGCGCGACCCGGCGTCTGTGGAGCGCAGGCGCGAGCGGGAGAGGCGGAGGATGGACGAGGGAATTGCTGTTATTAAGCCCATCAAGATTGAGGAGAAGAGGGCTGTGGGTGGGGGGTTTAAGAAGGGGGGGTTTAGGAATGCGTTTGGCAGGGGTGAGGAGGGGGGTGGGGCCAAGATGGAGGTTGGCGGTGGCGGAGCCGCGGGGGCAGGCGGAGTGGGAGGGGTTGTGGGGGTGGAAGAGAGTGATACCGAGGATGAGGGCTGGGAGAGGTATGACCCTGCGAGACCTACAGACTGAGAAATGGAGGCATGGGGTGGCGTGGGGGGTTTTGACGTTTGACACCTTTTTTCCCTCTTGTCATGCCGTGAATTGGGAATTGGCTTGTACCCATACATTGATTGGGTGGCGGTGAGAGGGGGTAATCTAGGGCTGTGCTTTAAATCGCACTGCTCTCTGTATTATATGAGTACACTAATAATATATACATGGCATCCAAACATCAAAAGACCACAGCGCCGGCGATAAGAGAGTAGGGGAAAGGGGGAAAAAAGAAAAGAAAAGAAAAAAAATGCTATATTGCTCGTAAGCTTTGTTTGTGGATCTCCATATAGCTCTATGGCATGATTGGTCGTAATTCAAGACCGTGGGAGGATGATTCAATCAGCCTGCAAAACCCTCAAGAAAAAGACGTTGTAGAGGTGGTCATAGTGTCTCCTGAGAAACCCTCTTGCAGGGCCCAACCTCGAGATTACTACGAATAACCCAGACAGCCAAGCCCCGGCCACCGCTATGGCAGTGCCAGCAGTGATCCTACGATTCCGCGGGTTCACCTTAAGATACTTTGCCCACCCTACCGCCCAAATAGCCCAATTAGCCCACAAACATTCCGCCTCCTCCTCCCTCCATTCGCCAAAACAAAAAGGGGGGGCAAACTCACCATAGACAACATGATATGAGACCAGGCCAACCATAGCAGTATAAAACCCTGTCCCAATCCACTTCCCCCATCTCCCAATCGAAAAGCCATGGCCCATAAACTCCAGGCCGATCTGGGAGCTGTCGCCATCAACCCACAACGGCACACCCCTCAGCAGTGCCGCGTGGAGCGCCACGAACGGGATCGAAGCGTATCCCGCCAACGAGACCCCCGAGAAATTCCTCCACCGCCACTGCGACACGGACTTTGGTGGCTTGCCGCCGTACCGCTGGCGCTGCTGGTGGGACCGGTAAGCACGAAGCGCAAAGCCGGAGCCAATGTGCAGCGCTAGCGAGCCGGGGATGAGGAGCATTTCGATGTAGGGAGTTGCCTGGTAATAGTACGTTCTGGCGAGGAGTAGGGCTCTGTCACCCGCGTCGAGGCCCAGGATCAATGGCGTGATGGATGCGGTGGCTGCGTGGATTCCGAGGAAGGAAGTAAAGGCGTAGGACGAGAATTTCTGGGTCCTGGTTACTGCACTCATCTCATCAATACCTGCTGTAATGCCACTCTGGAGAGGAAAGTGAGGAAGAACCTACGCCAATAAACAACACCTTTAGAAGAGCTGTTTCCCCAGCTCCCCGAGCTTGACAACCCCGCTAGCGAACCCGCCGAGGAACTCATGTCCATTTTCGCTTGCTGAATCTCCGGCGGTGTCGGGAAGTAGGTCACGTAGTCCTCGTCTTCTATCGGTGTGGGGGCCAATTCCATCATGGTGAGCAGTGAAATGTTGTCGCTCTCACGGAATCGTCTGGGAGCGTTAAGTTCATTTCTGAAGTTGTAAGACATTTTGCCCGTATTCTTTTTTCCTCTCTTCCAGCACCGGGAACTTGGAGAATGGATTGAATAGGGAGAGGGGTTTCAATTTATTGGAGGTGGAGATTTGAATGAGGGGAGGAGGGGAGGGAATGCGCTTTTTTTTTGTTTGGTTGCTTTACTGGCCTGTGTGAAGGTGGGGCAGGGAAAGAGTGAGGATTCGCTGGCAGTCGCCAAACCGCAGCAACGAATGACGTCGCATGAACTATTTTCCAGCTAGGCTGTTTTGGGATGATGTTGCGAGTGATGGGATGTGATTGGCCAGTGGCTGGCAGTGTGGGCTCGAGCGGGAGTAGAAGGGATAATTGGGGATATAACTGTGGGAGTTGATTGTATGGAATTTGTTTTTAATGACATGAGGCTCTTGTGGGGTTTTTGAGAGCTTTGGATAGCATGGAGTTGACTGGGATCACCAGCTCTCCGACGATGACAAGCCATTGCAGTCACCCCTCCCATCATAATATTATCATACATTAAACTGAGGCACTAATTGACATTTCTCTACCAACTCCAGTACCAGCAATCCTTCACTTCCAAAGCCCAAACATATCAGACTCACCTGGGGGCTCTGAGAGTGAGGCCGGGATGATCTCTGGGCATCCGGAAGTTGCCGCACGTCCCGGTAACCGAGAATCACCCATTATAATTATC
This sequence comes from Tuber melanosporum, assembly GCF_000151645.1. Classification (NCBI taxonomy): domain Eukaryota; kingdom Fungi; phylum Ascomycota; class Pezizomycetes; order Pezizales; family Tuberaceae; genus Tuber; species Tuber melanosporum. The sequence continues at coordinate 876,970 of NW_003298777.1, forward strand.
GTCTTCACAAGCAAACATCCCACCTCAGCCATCTCATCCTCCTCCGTCACTCGAACATTACCAAGCCCATACAATGTTCTCACTCAGAACTCCCCTACGACGCACAATCCTGAACTCGGCAGGCGCAATTCCAAAACGCCATATCACCGTCTTCGGTTACACTCAAGCCAAAGCCCTAATATTCTCAGAGTATGGACAGCCAAAGGATGTCTTGAAGCAAGCCCCCCAATCCTACAGGAAAGGGGTGAAATAAGTGCTAAAAACTAGAGTAGACTCCACTCGCACTCCATCTCCCCAGCCCACGGCGACGAAATCACCGTCCGCTTTCTCGCCGCACCAATCAATCCCGCAGATATAAACCAAGTACCCCCCTTCCCACATTCCCCTCCCCTCCTCCTTCAACAACTAAAGAGCCCAAGATCGAAGGCCTCTACCCCTCAAAACCCATCTTCACCACAGCCCTCGGTACACCCGCACCCCATGCAGTTCCGGGCAACGAAGGCGCCGTACAAGTCCTCTCCGTTGGCTCCTCAGTGACTGACTTCACGCCGGGCGACATGGCAATAATGCGACACACGGCATTCGGCACATGGCGCACCCACGCTACCGCACGCTCCTCGAACCTCCTAAAAATTCCGAAATCCCCATCAGTTATCACACCGTTGCAGGCGGCCACCTTGTCCGTGAATCCCTGCACGGCGTATCGTATGCTGAAAGACTTTACCCCACTGCAGCCGGGTGGGTGGTTCGTTCAGAACGCGGCGAATTCGGGAGTGGGTAGGGCTGCATTGCAGTTTGGGAGGATTTGGGGGTTGAAGAGCGTTAACGTGGTTAGGCATAGGGAGGGGATTGAGGAGTTGAAAAGGGAGTTGATAGAGCTGGGTGGTGGGGGGGAGGGCGGGGCTGTGGTGCTCACGGATCAGGAGCTGGCGGATCCGGAGGTGCAGAAGGGGGTTGTTGATAGGATGGGCGGGAAGGGGGCGATGTTGGGGCTGAATTCTGTGGGTGGGAAAGCGTGCATCGATCTCTGCAAGTTGCTCGAGTATGTCCCCCCACCCCCACCTCCAGAATGATTCCTGATGATCCGCGCAGCACCGGCGGGCACCTAGTAACCTATGGTGCTATGTCTAAGAAGCCCCTCACCCTAGGTGCGAGCCTCCTAATCTTCAAGGACCTACACTTCCACGGGTTCTGGGTCTCGCGGTGGTCGGACCAACACCCCGCTGAGAAGGAAGCCATGCTCGAAGAGATATCCCGCTACATTTCATCCGGAGAACTCAAGGATGTACCGATGGAAACCACAGTTTGGAAGCGGGATACCAAAGAGGAGGAACTTAAGGCTGCGATAGAACGCAGCACACAGGGCTTTGGCGGGAAGAAGCAGATCTTTGTGTTTGAAGATGAGTAGTAGTAGGACTTGTGTATGGTAGGCCGGTCTTGGACATTCCGGATCCGTAAGAACTGCTCAGTAACTGGTATATTATATCATCACATTGCCGAACACTGGAAAAAAAGCCGAGCACTGCCAACTCCACCCCGTAAAACCCTCAAATAGACCCTCAACCCTCCGAAGAATCCCCTCCCACCCAGAAAAACAACAAAAGCACACGATACCCGCCCAAAACGTACCAAGCATGAGTCAGTTGATCGCCATCCAACAAACGCACCTTATCCTATCACACCTGGGGGGGGGGGGTGCAGTAGGGCACGTTTGGCAGTGTGACGGTGGGTTGGGGTTCAGGTTGCCGCGCAGTGTGTGTATAGAGGGGGGACTGTGGTGTGGAGGTTTTCCAGGTATGTGCTACCCTAACCTTCTCCCGTGAATATAGGGCTCTCACGGGTTGTGGTGGAATTGTAATTGCCGCAATAATATCATTTCGTAGAGGATGGGGTGTTTTCCGTAAGTGGTATTCAGCAGTCGCAGTGGTATGGTGGTGCCTGCAATGAAATCCCAGTGTCCTTGGGACTATACATATTCTTGTCACAGGACATCACTCGGAATTCAAATCGATTGTCATTGCTGAGTTCTCGATAACTTAAAGGCCGACCAATTGAATACTGTTTCTCCTACATCTAAATGAAAGCCCATAGAGGCTAGTTTGCTGACATTACAAAACATGGAAGCATCAAAAATCCCAACACCACCACCACCACCACCAAAGTATGACGGGGACTATCCACAGCACACACACGATATTATGAAGTCTATAGTGTACGTTCCGAGCCAAGCAAGCCCCACCAAACTAAGCCTTCCAATCCCCGATAGCAGCGTTGACCATATCCCTATAGGTCTGCTGAGCCTTCGACATGTGCAAAAAGACCTACACTCACCATTAGCAAACCCACAGACTCCCCATCACTCACAGCTTCTACCAGCACAGCTCACCTCATACTTAGCTCCAAGCAACTTTCTCTCGTTGGCATTCTCAGTCGGGTAAATCGTCCTCCCGGGCTTACTCATCCTATCCATGATAGCCCACAAACTCTCGGTATTCCCCTCACTGTCGACGCTCGCAGCTTTAGCGCCCAACATTGCGGCTCCCAGGACGACTGCTGCGTCGATGTACCTGGGGATCACGACTGGGTATCCAGTTGCGTCGGCGATCAGATGCATGAGGATGTCGTTCTTGCATTGCCCGCCACTCATGAAGATGCTTGTGATTTCGTGACCCCGGCTGTTCAACGTGTCGATGATGTGGCGTGTTTGCTGGGCGATGAATTCCATTGCTGCAAAGTATTGGAGTGCGAGGTCATTGATGCTCGAGTCCATGCTTAGACCTACGATTGCGCCGCGCATGGCCGCGTCGGCTATCGGGGAGCGGTTGCCGTGCTTGTCGCCGTAGAAGAAGAGGTGGCGGGCGAGGTATCCAATTGCGGGAGCGCATTCGGATTTCCGTAGGGTCTCCAGGTGCTCGTTGAGATATTCGAATATGTTTTTCGAGAGCTCGTTGGACTTCTCCAGGGCATCATTGTAGGAGGGGTGTGTTGTCAAAACATTATGTAGAAGACTTCCAGTGGACGATTGTCCGCCTTCCGCCATCCAGTAACCGGGTAGCAAGACGTCACGGTATGGGCCCCTACCACCAATTAGCCCCGCAAACATCGGTAAATGCAAACCCCCGGGAAATTACCAAACCCCCGGAACAAAAATCGGATCCCTCGACATGACTAAATGACAGGTACTGGTTCCCGCAACCGCCGCAAGTCTGCGGAAAGCCTGTTCGAGACTCCCCGCATGACCCCCGGACAGCAGGTTCTGCGGCATCTCCATTTTAGCCCCGACGGTTCCAATCCATCCCGCGTAGGCATCGATAACCCCGCTGCCAATCTTGATCCCAGCAACGAGTCCAAGCTCCTTCGCCGCCTTCTCACTGAGCCCCCCAACCAACTCGCCGGCGGATAGCATCGTCCCGCTCTACCCCCGCCCGTGAGTAATTAGTAAGTAATCTCACCAGAGGAACCTACGCAAGGAGGGGAAAGGCTACAGCTCCATGCACACCCCCCATCCTCATAAAACCATTCTCCGCCAACTCGGGTAATCCAATATCGTTCAGGAAGTCCTCCTGCCAACCCTTAACACTCCCATCCACGCCCACGGGGACAAACCCCTGCTTGCACACAGCGCTACAGTAGGATCTCGTTTCCTTCCCCGTGGCCATATGCGTGAGAACGTCCGCCAGGTCATAGAACTTGCATTTGTTGAACAGTTCCTTGGGCATGTTATTCTTCAACCAGAGGACTTTCGGGATCTCCATCTCGATAGACATCGAACCACCGACATATTGGAGGAGCTTATGATTTGTCGCGTTAACCGCTTTGGTCTCTTTCTCTGGGCGCTATATCATATTTGTAAATCGAGCCGTCCCCTGACCACTACCGGGGGGGGAGCAAGCAGGAGAAGGTCCTCATACATGATCCATCCACACTGGTCACACAAAACTTAGCCAATAGATCCACGAAACAAAAGACAAGGAGGACACAAACAAATAACATTCCTCTTCCCATCTTTGAAGCCCGGCCCAGCAACCGAAATGGGCTCGTCCGTCTCCTGCGAAAGCACGGCGAGCGAACATGTAGCGTCGAATCCCACACCCTTAACGCTCGCCCCGTCAAGCCCGGATTTCTCCAATACTAGCCTACTACAGTAGCATATCGCGCTCCAGATGTCCTCCGTGGATTGCTCCTACCGGACCCGTCAACACTAACCCCCCCGGGCGAAAGTAGGGGAAGGAGGAGCGAGGAAAGGTACGTAATAATCTGCCTTCTCATGCCAAGTCTTGATGTCCTTCGATTCAAGACCTTTGATTTCCCCAGTTCCATCAATGATACAGACCCGGACGCTCCCCGTGCCGACGTCGACGCCGAGGAAGTGGTCGTTGCTGGTACCCATCGTCGTTGCCATCTTGGATCGGAATTGCGAGGTACGAGGTGAGATTGCGGGGCGAGCGAGGAGGGGTAAGTTAAATTAAGATGGATAAAACATTTCCCGTTCCCGTCGGGAAATAGGCGGGACCTGGTTGGCCTGCCCCCACTGCTACTATTCCGTCCGGGCCATAAAGTTATGCCGCCAGGCAGAGCCTTTATCATGGTTGATTATGATATTATAAATGATTGAACGCCCTCTCAATCATGGATAGAATGGGAAGGAGTATTATAATGGAGCCGGAGAAACAAAAAACCCCCCTCCAGGCTCAAGTTCAAACATCCACCGATACGCGATATACCCGTACAGTACATGCCAATGACCACTTATCCCCCGCATAGCGTACCCCGCATCCCATGCCATTCATCCCTCCCCACACCCAATTCCCATTCCATCCATTCCTTCCATCCCGCCACTCGGAAAAGCCACGGGACGCTGCGCGGAACAGGCTCGAATCGGGAACACTAACTTAGTCTAACTTCGGGAGAGCGGTCCATCTCATCTCATCTCATCTCAATGGCCGGCACCAAATATGGAGCAACTTCACACCGGCGGATTCCCGCTAGAAATGGGCAAACTATGATACTTGTAACCTGAATACCGGTATCTCAACTACTGTGCTTAAAAAAGAATGAATCCAAATGCCAATTCTAATTTCTACACGTATACCGTGTATGTCTTGTCACGACTTATATAACCCCCGACACGATTCTGCTGTAAATAATACGGTGCCGATATATCATACAACCCCGAACGGGAGGAGGAGAGGGAAACATTCAGACCGCATTGGATTTTATTGGCAATTATGCAGAGAGATTACTAATGTACTAGCACATTACCCGTAAGTTAGCGGTAATCTCACCAACCTTCCACCAACCTCAGCTCCAGTGCTGGCGCATATTCTACCACGATACGAGATGTAGCGCTACGAGTACGAGGCGGCGGTGCGACGTCAGGGTCTCCGGTGCGATGCAATATGTAGGCTGGATTGTCCATCGTAGAATACCGTTGCTCGCATCGCACGGGCACCGGAGATTGCACATTGTTCGTGTTCGGGCGCATTGTGCTGCGGTGCTGGATATATATGATATACAGTAACACTGGAGGCTGCAAGGAAAAAGAGAGGGAGGTTCGTAATGCACTCCACACTGGCTGGGACGCTGGTCTACCGGTACCGCATGCTATCATACTCGCACAGTAAGGCTCACATAATATCATACAATCTTCCTCCGCCGCTCACCCCGCCGCCGTCAGTCGGAATTCCTCACCTAGATTAATCTCATTTTTATTATCCGTTAACTCCCATCTTTTAGTGCTCCCCTAGATTAATCCCATTTTTATCCGTTAACTTTTGTCCCACAGTACTCCCCCCTATACAGTAAAACACCCAAGACACAACCATACATGGCCAGACATCGCATCGTGATAACCCCAAAAGTAACCAAGAGTCTACAAGTGTACAAAAAGCCAAAAAAAAAAAAAAAAAAAAAGCCACCGGCACACACCCATTCCAAAAAAAATCCAGAAATCTTCCCTCATCCTACGCCCAAACCGTGCCGAGATTTTAGTGTGCTCATGGGGTCTACGAGCACAAGGCCATCTAATAAGCCTCCCCAAAGAAAATTTTCCCAAAAGAAAGAAAATAATTATAATAATACAATCATACTCGTAAGACGTATGATGCCGGTACATATGTCCGGGCTAGAAAACATCGCCCAGATTCGTGACCATCCCCAGACAGAGGACAACGGAGGACACAGAAAAGCTCAACCCCTATCTGTAGGCACTGAAGGCCACACATCTATTCTGTAGATTGATGCGCCATACTGGATTCTCCATCCTCGGAGGCCATATAAGCACCGCAGGCTAGGATAGGCCAAGCGGCCGATCAGGCAGCTGGCAATAAGCCTGTACAGCCTATAGCCGGGCCCGGCCGAGACACTCCGGGACCTGCAAGCCCAGGACGGGCTAGATCTTCAAGAATTTCGTTAGGCTAGGCCCGGCTTTCGCTTGGCCTGGCCCTGCTGGCCCGTTGAGTACGCTGGGGTCGAGGGTAGTGACTGGGGCTGCCTCTGAGCTATCGAGGAATAGAAACAGATTTTCTTCCTCCTTGATAGTCGGTTCGGGAGCCGCAAAATATAAGGTCGGGCTGGGCGGGTCGGCTGGACTGACAATGGCATTTGCAGCAATATCACTAGCCACCACCTTCATGTACTCCTCATAATGCTTGAGCGTCTGCTGCATGCCCTCCAGCTCTCGACACAATGCTCTGTTGGCTTCCTCCTGAACTACAAGCCGAGCCCTCATATGGGCGTTGCTCTCGGCTAGCTTCGTCCTCTCCTCCTCCAAAGCCTGAACTTCTTTCCGTTTGCGTTCACGAGAGGATTGCGCAGCGGCACGATTTCTCAATACTCGCTCGATCCTTCGCTGTTCCTTCTCCTCGTCTGTCTTGGCTCGTTTCCTGAAAGTGGTGGTGGTGTCAGTAAAGGAGCACTCGAGTAGCGGTTAAAAGGATTACGGATGATCTAAAGACTCACCGAGGTGGAAGATTTGTGGTAGGAATCGGGAGCTCCTGACCCCATGACTTCCGCTTCTTCTTCGCTGGCTTTGCTGCAGTTTTCTTGTCCGTCTCCTCAACCTTCTCAGGTTGAGGAGAGGAAGAGCATCCAGGGGTAAACGCCGCCCGAGGAGAGTTTGTGTCTGACGGGCAAGTGAGATCACTGCCCGCGTTGGATGCTGCAGAACTGAAAGGTTCATTATCGAATGGTGAGATGACGGATTCGCTATCCGATAATAAGAAATCCTCGTGCTCTAGGAGGTTGTCAAAGGTTGAAAGTAACGAAGGGTCAACCGACGCGGGCGACATGGTGTTGGTTGCGAGAAGTCAAGCGGAGAGTGCGTGAAGCGGGTGAGATGACTCGAGATTGATAGACAGAGTGTCTCGATTTCGATCGGGTGGTGGTAAAAGTGGTGAATAGCACCTATTGCTCGTCTCCGGAATAGGCGCAATGGAGATATAGAGAGGAGTGATAGTGAGAAAGTGTGGGGCGAAAGCCCAGAAGGGAAAGGGGTGGGTTAGAAAAGAAAGGGTGGGGAAAGGGTAAGGGGGAAGGAAGGGTGAGATGAGAGATTATTCGGCGATAGGAAGCTCGAGGGAAGGAAGAGGACACTTAATCGAAAAGAAGGGATGGTGGATGAGCAGCGAGTATATAAGCTGGGTGAAGAGCGAAGGGTCGGTGCTGAGGAAGCCTGGGAAATTTTCGGGAAAGGAGGTTCCTGGGGGGGGAGGTGAGGACAACTGGCTTTATGCGAGCCTTGCCCAGGCCTATGGGAGGGTTTGGGTTGCTCAAATATCGAGATATGCATACCTACCGGTATCATAATAATTATTATTATGTATGATACGATACTAGCCACTGCTTTGTCTCCCTTTCCCAATGCGGTTTAGGCTACCCAAGGAAGGGTTTAGCGACAGTCAGTCTTTGATGGGCGGGCTGAGTGGACTCGGATGGTGGAGAAAAGCAGCGAGAAGGCACCAATGGAGCTCTCGCGGCCGGCCGGCGCGCAAGGCCTAAAATATATCGATCCCGGATGGCTGCCCCAACGGAATTTTGCACCAAGAGTGTCACCAAAGGAGTGCCAGCAGCAAGCAACAAGCAGATATATTATCCCCTTTTTCCTCTTTTATTCCCTATTTTTACCAGGAGAAAATTCCCAATATGTGCAGCATTTTCCATTTCTCGCCATCTCCCCCCCCCCGCTCCTACGATACCTTACCTTCCCTTACTCAGATAGCTCGGCATTCGGGAACATTCACGACAATACGGTATCACTCCTTACCGCATACTACAGTAAACTATACACACAGCACGGATTCTAATACAGCATCGTACCGGCACTCGAGTAGTACGATACTATATCATACCGCCTCCGAGCACCTCATTTCCCCGTCACGCGCATGTACAGTACCGGTACATGTACTCTACAGTACAGTACTGTACCGCGCGGTGTCCCATTGTGGCATATGCTGCGAATGCGAGTAGATTGAGGAAACAGAAGTCACACTAGCCCACTTTTTCCGCTAAGTAATGGCCCTGGACGATTTAAACATTGTCACCAGTCACCCTTGGTCCTAATCACCACAGACTACTGCTCGAGTATGGTCTATGAGGTATTCAGGGATCAGATCTACCGGTACTGTACCTTATGTATGTATCGATATTATACGCATCACCGCCATTATAGGCCATGTCCCCCACTCGACGAGACGACATCTCCAGTGAGGCACCAGGGGGTTCAAAATCGATTGTGGTTGATACCGTAGTAGCAGTATTTATCATACTCGACAGACAACGCCGTGGCTCACTCACTGAAGGGGGAACCCAGTCTATCTGCGCATAAGGAGGACAAGTCCTCACTTACTGTACTGTGCTCCTACATGCCCACATCTGTGTGAGCACAGTAAATTATGGGTCAGCGCATCGCGCACCTCGAAAAAGATATGCACCGTTATTATTCTCAGGAACCCGCATCTGATTGGTTGGGTAAAACTTTGACGGGGTTTTTCCTTTTTTTTTCTTCTTTCCTTTTCCCGGGGAATGTCCTACCGTACCGGGGTATGATCATGTCGATTGCAGATGTTGGCCCTCCTCTCTCCCATTCGTTCCTTCCCTTCCCTTCCCTTCCGCCCAGAAAGACTCCCCCATGCTGTACGATAGCATAGCTTCGGTACTTTTACTTCACGGGAGCTCAAACTCTCGCACAGCAAGGCCGAAGAAGAAAAGAAAAGAAGCTTGCGCTGCAATACATAATATAATAGCATTGTGCCTACATACGATACCATACATGAGAGACAGACCGACCGACCGACCCCATGGAATCTTCCCTGCCGATATGCACCGTGCAGTGCATGTATCGTACTCGAGTACCGTACCGACACAGGAACCACCACCACCACCACAATTGACACGAAAATTGCCCCCAGAATTGGGTTCGACCGTAAAAAAAACTACGGTAGTCCATCCGCCATACTACGCTCGAATATCTACGGTAGACTATCCATCTTCCTCCCGCTCAGCCAACTCAGCACCTCTTATCATATACCGGCCAACCAATTTCCCCATTTTCTTCTCCCTTTTCCTCCACCCCCAAAGTGTAAATTTCATTTTACTTGTGTTCGAGTACGGTACGATAAAAAAAATTAAAAAATAAAAATAAAAATAAAAATAAAAACTTTTTCCCCATTCACATTCATCCATGTCCGATAAATCCTCGATCAACACTACACTGCCACTGGGCTACACTAAACTCCAACAACGAACAAGAGGGTAAAAAGTGCAAAAACCAAAAGAAAAGAAAAAAGAAAGAAGAAGAAAAAAAAAAGCAAACCTTCTCAAATTTTTTTTTCCTCCTTTCCTTTTCTTTCACTAAACTTCAGCCGCACCCGATGTCTCCATAGATCACGACATACCTCCGAGCTGTCTACGAGTAGAGTAAAAACGATACAATACACCCCATGTTTCCACGTTCTTTTTTTCCCTTCTTTTCCCGGTAACAACGGGTTGGTCAGGACTGCCCTACCAACTTTGCCATATAATACCATACCATACCGTGCCGGTATGATCCGGCACGGTGGAAGGAAGGAAGATACCAATTAGAACAATTGGGATTCTGTTCTTCTTCTATCTATGAATAGTTACCGTACCGTAAATGCTACCGATGCTGATGCTACCGATGGTGACGATGATGGGGTGATTAAGCATTTAACCAAGCTGGCTAATCTCGGTGGTTTGGTATTGGGAAAGCATTTTTACTCGAGTACGGTAAGGTACGGTACCATAGGGAAGGGTTCCTCTCTATTCACGAAAGGACCCCTCAAAATGATCAGTTAGAGAGGGGTTTAATCGCACCGTGCAAAGTGATGCAGTAAATTTAGTCTAATTGTGCTGTTGCTCCGTACTTGTAAGGGCAACGAGACGATTCATCATGGTACTGTACTAGTACAGTACTGTAACGCTGCTACTGTACGAATACCGTAGTCCAGATGTTTATATCTTGATCGGAGATGCACGATATGAGTAAACCATGCTATAGACTTCTCCTGTTTTTCAATCGACCTTTGTGAAATGCGGCTGCTGCCCTACTGCATACCGCCAAAAATCTAGCTCTTAATGCGATAGATAGCCTTTGTGTTCGCAGACGTCGTTCAATTTTTACCGCTCGATACCTGAACGAGTGCATATTTTCGCCGCATCGTGACAACCCCCTGCTGAGCATACGAGTAATCACCAGCACCATGCACCCCACAAGGGATCCAATTCCCGTCCGCCAACCAGGAGACAACTATCCCCATATTGCCAGCCAACATGATACCGTACTGCGCGATGCATATCCCAAACTCGCACACCTTTTATTCCTTACATATTGATAACGGCATCCTTTTTTAGCCAGGTTCACCTACCGTACCCTACCGGTACCCTGGCCACGCCGATGCTTGAATGTGTTGTCACGGAAGCTAACAGAGATCAGGGTCCAGGGGGGGGGGCGACAACAGCTACGAGTATAATTGTGGACAATCATTTTCCCTCAGGAAATCACCTTTCGATATGGTACGCAAGCTCAGGTCTAACCTTGTAATTTGGAGTTGCTATCATGCAGAACTAAATACCGGTACTGCCATCAATGAAAATGAATGTAATCTAGACCCCCTGAATTGCCCATTCCGTCTCCACTACCGACAGTCAGGAAAGCCATTTTAAGCCAATGACAACGCACACATTTTCCTCGCATGAACCTTTATCCGAGATGTACCTGTAAGAGGGAAAGCCAAATTAAAACAACCATCTACGGTAGCGGTAGGGTTAGCATATTTCTGAGTTGACATGTGGGGCAGTCACTCTCACTCTGACTAGGCAATTAGTAATCTAGCCAACCAGACAAAGATTGCCCCCCACCCCAAACCTTTGCTCAAGTCAGCAAATCCAGCACCGATAGCGGTGCTTGTATCGCTCGGCGACGCAGTTCCAGTCGCACCCACTGTGGTCCCGACCCCAGTAGTGGCAGTGGGAGAACCTTTCGTGCCAGAAAACCGTTTGGTTCCAGAGCTGGTGGTCATGTTGGTACCCGTGGTAGTCGAGAAGGTACCTGATGGGGCGGTAATCAGGCTAGTAGCAGCCGGGGTATGAATTTCCTTTGGGGTCCTTTCTGAGGCGTTCGGAACACTTGTTATAACCTCATTCCCTGAGCTGCTAGCTATATAATTGTCAGAAAAAAAGTGAATGAAAATCTTCAGTACATCATCAGAGGAGCGGCTCTTACTTGGAGTTGCCGTGGCGGTGGTTTGGGACCCGCTTTCTATGGTATTGGGGGTGGAGGAAGCATTTGTAGATTCAGATCTAGATCTGGTGACTGATTGTTGGATACCCTCGGAATCAAGGCAGCCATATCCAAATGAAGGGTCCCAGCGACAGTACGGATAGGCAGCCTTTAATAACCTTAGTCACTATAAATCATAGATTGTTATCCGACTTACGCTACAGCACAAGAATGAGTCGGCTTCTCCAATAGCGCATGCGGTGCTGCCAAAATCGTGACACCTGAAAGGGCCGAGGCATTGCTCCCTAATGTACTGGTTAGCACTGGGAAAGGTCAAGTTTTTCGTAAACATACCCATCTTTGCAACATCCACGACCCCAAACTGCGCATTTCCAACCCTAGTGTCATCAGCATAAATAATTTGATATGTCCCAACGCCGAAACAGAGCATACTTACAATAGGACAACAACCCCCATTACCGCCACCATACTCACAACATTGGAATCCAGCCGAACACCAGGTGCGACCACAACAGCTAGCATCTTCCGGGATACAGAAGGGAGCAGAATTCTCAGGTTCGCAACATTTATCTATTTTAGTCATAAAATGTGGTTAGTGTTTCACACCCAAGGAGTAACTTGGTTTTCCTGGCCAGTATTGTGTGGGGGATATTTGAGTAACACAAACGGACACAGGATGTCTTGGCAATATATAGTAGTCCGTCCTAGACTAGAATGGCACTGAAAAGAAAAGTATTTTTGGGGGATGAGTATGGAATAAGCACTTACGGCCGGGTGCACAGCTTCCGCAATCCACAGAGGCTCTAGCTTCAAGTGCACCTCCAGGAGGTATTGCCTTTTGAACGGAATAGCTCTGGCAAACACCCACCATGGCACTGTTAGGCCATTGGGTCGCAAAAGCCACAATCTTGTCAAAGCAAATGTATAGGGCTAAAAGGCCGACTAGGTTGAAACGCATTATGAAGGGCGATGAATAGAGGGGCTAGGAAAAAGTAATTGTGATTGAGGGAATGTGGGTCGGGTAAAAAGAATGTAGAGCTTTGAGCAGGCAAAGACAAATCGAAGGGAATGGAGAGATGAAGGAGAAGGAAAGGAGGACAAGGAAGAGATGAAGGGAAAGGGTGGTGGATGAGAGTAACAAACAAGGGGTGGGAGAGGTGGAAGGTTCTCGTTTGTGAAGGAAATGACGCGTATACGGGTTCTAAAACCATCTCCAGCTCCAACTACGTGGAATGGTTGCCAATGACCCAAGGCAATATCAGAAGGTATATCTAATGTTCAAACAGCATGTTATACTCCCGAATATTACGATATCTCCTCTTAAAGACGCCATACTGATAACAGGGGTTGTTGAGCTCTCTTTAACCCCACAGTGAAGCCCAAGATCTTCTGAGTTGCTAGTTCGCAAACTACGGTACTGAGGCATTTAAACACCTCAAAGCACTATGCGGATATTGTGGGAATCGGAAAAAGGAGTAGTCGGAAAGCTCTTTGACGATATATGAATTACAATGCCATATGAGCTACAAATAAAAAGTCAGGAAACCTCCGCTGGGCTACATATGATATCATAAGTTATCCGTTTGTGGGGCTGGAGGCCTCACCCTTCCATAGCTCGAGGCTTATCTGGGTATGACATTTGTTACGACTTCCGTAGAAACCTCTTGCCGTTCCCAAGGTTTATATGTCATACATTATATCGTGAGTCCTAGACGTTGGGGTTTATCTAGTGACGGAGGTGAGACGAGGGTTAAAATTCCAAAGAGATTGTCGGATCCATGCACCTGCAACAGGAACTAGAGAAGGAACATCTTCCGCCAACACAGTATAAGGTGGGTGTGAACTCCGTGTCGAATGCGAGATATCCCCAATGCTAGTGTTTCTTGGTCTTGTAGGAAAATCTGGTCAGATATTTACCGCGGGGAGTAAAGCACTATCTATGATTCCAAAGTTTCATATACCCCGACTGGTTTTTTTCACACAGATCTTTTCACACAAATTATCTTGTCCCAGTCTCAGCAGTATTGGCTTGGGGTTCTGAAGTCGGCAATACAGGCAGATACAGCAACCCAATCCCAAACGAAAAGGTGCTTTTATCAATGAACTGAAGGCTTCCCGGGGTGGGCTCACGATTACTTAAGAAACTTTGCAAGACTTATGATACCCTCTAGGAATTATTTATCTACCAAACCTTACCATGAATGAGCATCACGCGCAGGCTTCGGACCTATGATATCGGAGATATGATATTCCAGATAGTCCGACATCACCGTGGAGCGCCAAGGCGTGTTTCAAGTACGGGGAAAACCCGAGATTGTCCTTTTGAGAGGGGTGTGTCTTCTCTTTGGTCCTCTCGAGCTCACCGCCACGAGTTTTTTTTTTTTTGTTTGAAGGGTGTTGGATGGTCCACCCACCTGGTATCATACCTCCTGACACAGCGCTCTAAGCGGCGTACTGTACAGTACTATGGCAATCGTGTGATAGTTAAGCAAGTAGCTTCACCTGCCATGCATATAAGTTCACCTTCGTTGGATGAACTATTTACTATATTTATCACCTGTTCCTTTGTCCCTTTGGTTAGCACCTTATGCTGGCAGTCTTCATGACATTCCAGATTTATCCAAATGAATGAGTGGCTGGTCAAGTAGTGAATCCTTCCTTAAATTCCCGTTGCCCTCACTAAACCGCTCCCGCCCTCACAGAGCAGTAGACAAAAACCCAAATAAGTTTGCTGATATCACGTTCTCGAACATACCCATTTCACAAAAGTTATGCATTAACTAACGAATAATAATCGACCACTTGCACTTGCACTTGCACTTGCAGCGGGATTCCATGGCATTTATTATATCAGCCTCAGAATGGCTCATGAAAAGAAAAAAAAGAGCTTATTGCTGAATTGGAGGGGTGGTTTTCCGGTTCACGCCACTCATGGATGAAATTATGGACTACGGTGCCTAAGTTAAACTCAAGCCAGCACGCAAACCCAGTCAGTCGGTCGGGTCTTCTGGACCGCTCCTATTCGACCACGGCAGCCCAGGGGCTCAAAAACAAAAAACAGAAAACAGTGTGAACAATCAGTTAGTTTGGTCAATTGCACTTTGATGGCTGATTTCTAACAATAGTAACAATGCCTCACTCAGGCGGGGTCTTGGCACCCGAGAAACGGTTATCCGAGCTATTCCACTTATCGTATCGTAATTTTTGAGTTGCAGTATGATAATAGTACTGTTCTGTGTGACATCTGTCCGAATAAAGTTTTCAGCCCTAGGGGAGGCTGCTGTCTACGATATGATCAACAGCCCAGACCACCTTAGTTCAAGCTTCCGCAAAAAAAAAGAAAAAAAAACACAAGTTTTCTAAAATTAGTTTCCCCACGATAGGCACTTGGAATATACCGATCGTACTGCCCATGAAATGGGGTGGCTCTAGCTCCTATGGGTGCAGGATCCCACATCACGGCAGCAGTGCCCCGGAAATGTGATCGTTTTTTTCCCTACATTTGAAAAAGATCTTGGATCGATGTTTCACAACTTTTTGCGCGGGATATCATACGCTTGGGAAAATTCTAAGAATGGCATCCCCCCCCCCTTCGGATCGAAGGGTGAATTGTATGCAGCGCTCTTTGTGGGGATTCGGCGGGGAATCCTTGGGGCGATCAAGCTATGGGGCACACAACACTTAGCAACAGAGGAATTGGCCGTGCTGGGAGGTGTGTTGGTGAAGGTATCAGAGTCATCGAGGCGAAACCTTGGGAAGAAACGCCACAGCACCAGATGGCGTTCGCATTAGCACCTGCAGGTTTGCTTGAAGTTGTGATATAGTTCCACGAGGCCATCATAACCAGGGAAGAGTTAACTGGGATGAGGAACTGGGGGGCTAAGGGGCGAAGGGAAAGCTTCTAAGGAAAAGAAAAGAAAAAAAAAAAAAGGCATACGGTAGTGGATTATTGAGAAGACCGCCAGGCATCATAGGGGGTGCCTGAGACCGCCCTCTCTCCCTCCAAATGCGGCGGGTATGGTATGGTATCAAGGCACTTTGGGTCAATGATTCTTAGCCATCCCAAAAGTTTCTTATCATCCTTCGAACCGCACAGTCTCCCAGGGACGAGCTACGGTAGATCATCTGCATATCACCACCGAGTTAGTTTCCGGCCCTGAACTACCTCTACTTCTCCGCCTATGGCGCGAAATGATTACCGTAATTTGGGTTGGCGTGGCGGGGCGATCTCAAAACTCAATCTTAGGCAAGTGGGATTTAATAGCTTAGCACACGATTCCGAATCACAAGTTAGTAGCGGGGGTGCGCAAAACACTCCTCAAGAGCGCAGTACTGCACCATTTGTTTGAGCTTTGCCATTCCCAATGACTTGCTG
Organism: Tuber melanosporum; assembly: GCF_000151645.1. Taxonomy (NCBI): domain Eukaryota; kingdom Fungi; phylum Ascomycota; class Pezizomycetes; order Pezizales; family Tuberaceae; genus Tuber; species Tuber melanosporum. Next base: position 893,103 of record NW_003298777.1, read on the forward strand.
ATCTTACTCTGTGATCCGGGCAGATATTTCTCGGGGTGGAGATTGAGAGGCGATATAAAACGACCGCGTTATATCCCACTCGACACATTGGATGATAACCCTACTACTCGTACTGTAACTCGTACGAGTGCTCCACAATCCACTATGTCCGACGGGCCTCTGATCTCCGTGTTCTGAGACAAAAACACCCGAAGAAGTATTAGTTGCTTTCCTTACGCGGTGGAGTCTGAGTGTGCTGGGTGCGTTGGATCTTGTTAGTTGATTGGTATTCGCTATTCTGATAATCTGTCGGACTTGGCTCAACCTATCGTGGCTTAATGTGGGGGTTGACGGAGATCAGAGGTCTGGCGGAGATAGTGGATAGAACGAGTACGATTTTAATGCGGTATTGTTTAGCATATTTTTAAGTCATGGAATTTTCATCATACACACACACACGAAGATGGTGATTTTCTCACTCAAGAAGTTTGCCTACTCGAGTATGATACAAGTACAGAGATGTTCTTAGAAGGGCGGGTCGGTTTCCTCTTTTGATTTAGTGTGGTAAATCAAGAAGATTTTTCTTCTATCATCACGTTTCTATCAGCAATATCAGCGGGATGGAAGGAATCAAGTCTTTGTGAGAGGAGAGGAGTTGTCAAGAACCTACCCACGCCTTATCTAACGGCAGAAGAAAGAGGATACGGAAACGGAAGCAGTATACTACTGCTCCACAATTATCCCGCGCTCGTCCACACTGCGAATCCAAAGATCACTCGAAGCGCACTTGTACTATACACCGTACCAGCCGGATAAGCTCCCACGATCTCAAGAAAGTTGCATGCGAATAGTTTGCTACTTTTGTACAATGCGATAGCTGGCCCGACGTCATTCCACCAATAACATCCAGCTCTTGGAAATACGGTGATCCTGCAAGAAGTTTTCTCCTGAATTCTTGACCAATTCGGAGGTATCTTTTGATTCCGTTTTTCTCCTCTTTCTTGCTTTCCATTTCCATCCATCCTTCCCCCATTCCGCCCAGCTCGCTAGACATGCCTTGCTCGGGGCAGAAGCAGGAAAGAGAGAAGAAGAAAAAAGAAAAGCGCAATGTTCGGTCGTAGGAATTGGGCAGCGATATCATTATCCGGACATGCATGCATACATACATACATATACACTTTCGCCTTCTTCGAGAACAGTATGATACGGTATCTCAAGGGAAAGTCCCCTTGAATGGAGAGCGATAAATCCCGGAATAAAAATGTTAGAAGCCTCACTGGATATGAGGGATGGGTGGAAGAGAAGTTGTTGAATGATCGTTATTAAGAGAAAGGATTGAAAGAGAAGCATAAGCAACAGGAACCGGAAGCAGCAAATACGGGTGGGCAACATTGGAGAAGAAATAAGGACATTTTGTGTTGGACGCGCAATCACTTTTTCGAACAAAAAAAATCCAGATACCTGAGTGATGTGCCATGAAGCTGGACTCAGAAACATCATAAATTTTCGCTCGCATGGAACAAACTCCCCCGCATGACCGGTTCGGAAGGGGGCCAAAATGTTTAGGCTATATCGCTACTTGGACGTTAAGGAACTGATGTTCTCCTCCCCTTCCTTTCTTTAAAGATGACCCCGTACATACTTCTGCAGGGGAACTGTTTTACCCGGAAACTATGATACCAAGGTTGCCACCCCCGAAGGCAATGATGTGCGGAAATTTTTCTTCCCCTTTCTTGTCGCCCATGGATGTAGGGATACCCCCTATTGCTCAATCCATCAAACTTGTGAGAGCGGTGAAATGGTTGATTATATATTATCGTGTTAGTTGGGGGTCGATGATGGAGTATGGTGGGGAGGGGAACCTTTTCCGTTTATTTTTCTCGGACTGTACTGTACAGTACGTAGGAGGAGCGAAATGTTTAGCGACCCTCAACGGGGGAGGAAGAACCCGGAACTTGGACTCTGCGGGGGAGCCCGCGTTCTAATACCGTGCGGTATCCACACACAATCTTTTCTTCTCCATCAATTTATTTAGTGGGTTATGGAAGGGTTGGCGACTACGAATAGTTCTTGGGCGAATAAGGTGGCGGGTTCTTAGCTAAATACATCCAACCGGTCGAAAGTGTGCTATTCCGATGAGCGAGGTCAAGCTATATTATATGATGATGGCGATGGCAATGATCTCATGTGAATCGTATACTCGTATATACCGGTGTACGGGAAGGGGTTTGTTTGCATGAGACTTGAAAAGTTGTCGAGCATGAGGGGTGGTGGTAGCGTTAAATATGGGCGGGGGGAAGGATAGATGAGGAGGTTGATTCAGCCGTCGCAGAATATCATATGGTCCTGTAAAGGTTTCGATAACATCCATGGAATGTTTCCGCTACGAGTGTCCACCGCGCGCGGCTACGGATGAGCCCATCCGACTTGGCAGGAGGAGGAGTTCTTCGGTGGAATGATGATGATGTGAAGACTGTTTCGGCGTGAAGCGATGCTGGCATGATGGGCAATAGCGGCAGGCACTGTACGAGTACGAGTACCGGTACTCGTACATATTGCACAAGCATGCAAGTGCGGGTAGTGAAGACTCCATCCTGAAGAGCCCAATGGGAAGAGGGGTGATGAGTGGGTTAGAAGGATGGGGAGGACAGACAGGTTCTTCTTAGGATTCCTGGGTGCCTCAAGTGGAGTGGGCACTGGCAACCCACTCGGGCGCACCCTGCTCGGGCAGGCAGTCGACTCTGGCCAATAGGATACAGTACCGGTAAGCGCAGTGAAGGAAAAGAAACTGGACTGGTATTCAATCGTGGTGCTGTACGGTACTGCACCATACCAGTACCGTGCTCCAGTACTCGGGTACCATCTACACTAGCAAGGCCCAGTTGCCTTTTAACCTGGAGGGCTTTGAGGATGATCGCTGAAGAATGAGTGCTTTGGCTATTGTCAGTGTACGAGTACTCGGGTACCTTGTATGGGGTAAGCGAGATTGTCATAGTCTACCCCATACCGTCATGGCATGAAGACCCTGAGCGAGCACGCTAAACAATCCAACACTGCCCCGTTCCAGAATTCGGGGGTTGCTACTATCATAACCAGGCCCAAACATTAACATGCTGTGTCCTCCAAGAATTTGGGCCATTTCGAATTTATCCACCCAGGAGTCGCTTGTGTGTGACTTTTTGACACAGCGCTGGAGCAAGTTACTGGTACGAGTAGAGTGTCGGGAATCGAAAGCATGGGATAAGGCATTCAATGCGAATAGCTGTCTGTCACACCTCCGCTTTCTGGGATGGATAGATAGATGAAGCTCATTTGTATTCGCTCAGTAAACAAAGCGGTCGCGTCGCACGCGCCCGTAATAGCGATTTTAGGATCGTAGCGTACCTTACCGTGGAAACTGGAATGATTGGACCTCATGCCGGGATGCTAGGAGCAGTATCTCTCCCATTTTACTTGTCTCAGTGAAGAGCCGAAAGCCGGATCCCTTTGCACTGTTTGGCCCCCTCAATCTAGGGAGGGGAATCCTAGACGTCTTGTCGCGAGGTCCAATTACCGGTGTTCCAGTTTCCGCGATATTGTCACTGTTTCAACTCATCAATCGATCAACACAAACAATTCCATTAAACCCACACACACACACTCACTCATACAAGTATGCACACATACCGGTACTGTACGAGTACGAGTACCGGTACACATAAAGACAAGGGCCAATTCCCATCCATGTTTTACCATACAGCCAACCAGGCACGGCGGCATTGTGCCTGGAACTCTGTTTGCCTGATCTTCCAATTGCTTGCAGCCAAGGTACTCTGGGGAGCCAAGCAATGTTTCCTCAGCGTCACAGAGATCCCAACCACCCCTCTATTCGCTCTGATTACCTTCCCCCCCCCCAACCTTTCATTATTTCCTTCCCTCTTTTGCTTTTCACAACCCCTCTCCCATTTGCGGCTCTCCGTGTCGCCACGTACAAGAAAAAAAATATTCGCCTTCTCCCATCAAAAATTGCCTTTCATCTCGGTTTACAACCTCACCACCAACATTGGGTGACGGAACATTGCCGGGCTTCTCTCATCAGCCTTACACGTTCTTTTTTCTATATATATATATATATATGTTCACACACACGCATATATATATATATGTGCTTGAGTGAACGGCATGAGAGAGATGTTCGGCTCCACGAGATGCGCCATAAATCGCGGTGGCTTCTGTTCCATCCCTTTCGCTAATCTCCTCGTTTCCCTCATTGCGATATCGGGTTTTAGTCTTGCCGACCAGATTGTCTCGGCGCAGGACAACGATAACCTCCTCAGCAGATCCGGTCTTGTTCTTGGAACCACAGATGAGGTGCGGCCTATCTCCGTGCCTATTACTCAATGGCTCGGGAGCTCGGGGGAGAATTCGCTCAAGGTTTTTTAGCCCCTTCTCTACCCTTGCGTCCCAAGGCTCTTCTTATGTGCTCATCATACATAATATTATAACTTTCCTCTTTCTACTTTTGCTTTTCCTGTCCTTCTCACGTGATTTGACTTTCCATACTACCGGGCTATGCCTTCATGTCACACCTGTTTCGAGCCTTTTTAGCTTATACCCGCCCGTGTATGATATATAGGATACAGTAAGGACCGCGACCCTCGCTGGAAATCTCAACCTCTACGATTCGAGCTCCAACACAGAGCTGACTGTTGCCGACTTTGCATATATCGACTGTGACAAGGAGAACGCTACCCAAGCTTATCAAAACCTTGTGTCAAACCGAGGCGTGCAGGGTGGAAGCATACCATATGCAGCAATATTCTTCACTACGAAACACGATTACTGCAAGTGGCAGGGTACCGAGAACTTCACATCTCCCTATATATTAACCACCCTGGAACGTCGAAGAGCAGCTGCTTTCCAGAACCTGCTATTGACGACCAAGACGCCTGTGACCGTCAGTGTCTCCTACAACGAATCCGACGACGGAGCGATGCCGGACTCTGGAACCAATGAGCATAGGAACGATCCCCAGAATCCCCTCGGGCCAGCACCTTCCACGGGTGTTGCTTTGATAATCCTATACAGCATCACTGGTGTCATCACAGCCCTTTTCCTTTTGATAATTGTTACCGGAGCCATTCGAGCCCATCGTCACCCGGATAGATATGGACCCAGGTCGACGGCTCGCTTTGGTAGACCAAGGCAATCTAGGGCAAAGGGACTTGCCAGGGCTGTTCTGGATACACTTCCAATCGTGAGATTTGGTGGGGCCAAGGAAGGGGGCGTCAAATCGGATGTTGAATTACAAGAACCGGCAGCACACGCATCGGATGTGGATGGATTGGAGAGGTCGACAACCCAAGTTCTACCGTCCCAGGCTATCCCGGCCGCAGGAACTCTTGCGGCGGTACCACGGTCCGATGCACCGGCATCCGCAGCAACAGCAACAACAGGCGAAGAGGAAGCGACTGGGGAAGTAGGAGTGGGGATAGGGGCAGGAGAATCCCAAGCAGAGCTTGATGTTGACCAAGTGCGCTGTCCAGTTTGCCAGGAGGATTTTGAACAAGGTCAAGACTTGCGTGTGCTGCCTTGCCGCCATAGTTTCCACCCGGACTGTATCGACCCATGGCTCCTAAACGTAGCAGGCTCGTGTCCATTGTGGTGAGTATTTATTCACTAATTCTCCCAAAGAATCTTCCCTCCCCCCAGCTAACCCATCCCGCGCACAACAGCCGCATAGATCTCCGCCCGGATGACCAACGCCAGAGCTTCGAAACTCCCCCACCAGAACCAGACTCCCCACCCCATAACCGGCATTCCCAAGGCTCCAGATCCACCCGCCACATTGACAACGCACGACAAGGACAAACAGGAGAAGAACGCGTGGAAGCCCTCCGCCAGCTCCGTGAGGAGAGCGGGGCCAACGGAGGTAGGCACCGAGGTCTTACCCCGGAGCTTGGTCTAAGCCGGCTAAGACACTTCCTGGGAAGACGCATGGTGTCAAATCGTGGATCTACTATGGAGGGAGATGCTCTTGCTAGGGGTGGTGATTCGCCGCCTGGAGTCCCGGCTTCGGCTACGATTCCGCCCGAAGGCGGCGCAGCAGCCGCGGGTGATACGAGTAATCCGAGTGATGTGGGCGTGAGTGAGAGGAGGAATTAGTGATCTTGTCTTGCACAAGTGCATTGCATCGCGTCACATTCGGATTGGCCCTGTACCAGCCATGCGATGGCTATTTTTAACCTGCACTTGATGATATATCTACACAACAAACGTCCTCCGTTGCTTCCTTTCTCTTCGTTTCTTCCAAGGCTCTCTCCCTGCTTTCTCTCTAAATAACACCTTTTCTCATTTGTCACTGTCGGCGCAAAAATTCGGATTGGTATGGTATTTGCTTTCATTTTTCTTCTTTCTTCGCTCACATATCCATTCATTATTGTACAGCCCCCATCCCGATACATCCCCACCCCTCCCAGCACTGTAATTTCCTCCTCCCTCCTTTCTTTGTATTATAACACCCGCATCTTCCTTTTTTGGTTTTGCCTTCTTGTCTGGTTTGGTTCGGTCTGGTATGGTCTGCATGGGTCCACGGGTTTTGTCAGGTTTAGGGTTATAACATTAGTGAGGTTTTTTTTTTTGTTACCCGGGATTTTTTAGTTCACCTCATTTTATTTTTAACGATAAACTATCTTACAATACAATGGGCTATTTATTTCATTTTTATCTCATCTCCGATATCGCGATACGGACCTTCCTGATGGGCAGAGAGTAGGGCACCATGTCATGCGCTGGCAACCCGAGATTCTGAAGATTTGGGGGGGGGATGGATTGGAGGTGTTTCAAGCTAGCCAGTGAAGGGTCACGGTAGTTGGAGGCACTGTCGGAAGTGTAGGTATGTACAAGTACGGTACAGTACGTGTCATTATGTTGTCAGTTTTTTTAGTTCCAGTCCCACTGGCATGGAGCACGAGTACTGTATGCAACGGTTGGATTTCTCAGGCGGGGGTCGGACTTGAAATTATCATATCATACCTACTATAAATTACCGGGATGGAGGTACTATATACAAGTGCCTGGCATGAACGGACCGAACACCAGAGGGTCCTTGGAGCGAAAATTCCATCGCCAAGGACACTAATTCCCCCCTGTAAATAGCGAAAGTAGCTAGTATAAAAATAAGCAAAATGGATATTCTTTACGTGATATATATATCATGGATTAAAGATATTAAAAATAATGATAAATACAAAAGATTAAAAATTATTTAAAGTTTACCAGCGAGTATGGCCTCCTGAAGTAGCGATAATAGCTTGTATTCTTTCCGGCATTGAATCAACATGGTTAAAAGATGTACCTCTGAGATTGAATTCCACTTTTCCTGTATTGCTTCTCCCATTTGCTCTAACCCTTGTGGCTGTGGATGCTGCTTGTTTAATTTATCCTTCAGGATAAATCAAATATTCTTGATTGGGTTAAGGTCCAGGGAAGAGGGAGGCCAGTCAAGCTTTGGAATGCCATACCGTTCCTGAACCTGCTGGGTATGATATACTCAGTGAGCTGAAGCTGTTAGGAGTACCACAATCCGATATCCAGGAACCACCTTAAGTAGAGTAACCCCACTTAAAATCAGAATCTCTGGTCTCCAACATCCTCCTCTGGCCCCTTTATGGGACCCACACATTGTTATACATATCAATCTTAGTTGCATCCTGTGACTATAATGCTACAGAATTGAAGATGTCAGAATAATACTGAATACATCACTGCTCTCTGTCCGACCAAATCCTGTTCGCAAGATATATGAGGTGAGACATTTGGCTTGGTCTGGGATGTAGAATGGAGTAAATCCGTCAACTACTTGGAGAGTTACTAGGCCTCAAAGATAATATATCTTTTGTATAGCCATAAGTAACAGGATGTTTTCACACAGAGACATGATATTGAATGTTAAAGAATCTCTACGAAGAGCCAATATATTCTTATCTACTCTACGATAAGTAGCAGTATCTAGAACTGTGAGGAACACTATCAAAGAAGCCAATGGACTTCATAGAGTATCACAACTAGATCCAGGAATGTGTTATAGCTGCAGGAATTATCCCCAATACCAAATAACGATGAAAGTCCTGTTACCTAGAGCAACCAGGAGTTGCCAACTAAGGGATTATCTACCAATCTGGTAGAATAGCTTTTTGTGAATTAGTAGGAAGTTATTCAGAGAATATCAATCCATTCAATTAGGAGTTATAGAAGATTAAAGTCAATAACCTAGAAAGATTGCACTTACCACTACTCCTGCTAGCACAACTCATAAATGAAACTAATCATTTTATCAATAGGGGAGACAATTGGAAACAACTCAGTTCAATTTGAAAACTAGGCTATTAGTCTAATAACTCTAAAAGTCAGATAATTACTATAGGAAATAGTACAGTTCCCAATTGGCAAAATAGTAATTATCAAGGGAAATGCAATGGTTTTCAGGGTCTCCTAGTGTTCGCACTTTAGGAGAATACCCGATATTGCAAGTTACAGTTAAAGAGGTACATAAATTTGTATGAGATAGAGATAGATGTAGTCTGCAAACACTCAGACAGGGAATATAAATATTGAAGTGCCTCTTGAGCTTTTAGACATCATCAAGCAAGGGAGCAAACACCTTAACAATATATTATTGTCCTTACAATTCTATTCTACTTTACCTTATTTTACTCTTAGTAGTCATACACAAAATGAATAACCCCTTGAGCCTTACTAGACAAATCTCTATCTACAGAAACAAATCTTGATTGGTTTAGATTCTGAGTCTATACAGATCGTCTCCACCTAACAGAAGCACCATCCTCCAATAAGCCAGAGAGGTTGAATAGCATACTGATTTTCTTACTCACAAAATGGCAGTAGTACTGTGATAAGAACATTGTCAACATAGCATTTAGACATTATAGTAACCAGTTCTTATTCCAAAGAACTGCATCACATTTTTTTCCTCCCAGGATACCATCCCAGAACATGATGCTATTTTGTTTTTGAAACTTGAGGAGGTGACAATTGTCATTATACTTCTTTCCAGGATACCAGGTTAGCCAAATACGACTTGTATGACCTGACAGCTAAACATAATACTTATCAGTCCAGATGACCCAGCACCAGTCCTTCTTAGTCCACACCTGATAGGCTATCGCGAAGAATAACCAGAGTCTTCACTTCTACTCATCTAAGAAGGAGTTTTTGTGTGCTACTTTCTGGCAGTATCCCTCCATCTGGAAAGCTTTTTGGAGAGCTCTTTTACTGGCTTGAACTCTACGAGCCACTGCGACATTAACAAGTCACATTCTTCAATAAGTAGCTGTTAGGCTGAGAAAACCTAATAGACTTCAGAGTTGTCAGAGCTAACCAGGATTCATTTCTGTAGACGGAGATCATCTAGGAAGACTCAAATTCACTTGTTTTATTTACGACTGCTAAGAGCAAAGTAAAATCGGTAAAGTGAAACAGAATCGTCAGAACAATATTATATTGCTAAGGTCTCTTCTCTGTTGCCTGATAATATCTAAAGCTTGAGAGGTACTTCGATATTTATATTTTACATCTGTGTGTTCGCAGACTACATCTATTTATTATACAACTTATGTACCTCTCTGATTATAACTTGTAATGTTGGATATTCTTAAAAGGTGCAAATACCTGAAGAGCCTGGAAATCACCACACTCTCTTCAGTAATTACAATATAACTAGCTAGGAACTATACTGTTCCCAATAGTAGTTATCCAATCATTAGAGTCTTTAAACTTATGGCCTAGTTCTCAAGTCAAACTGAGTTGGCCCCAATTGTCTCCATCATTGATGAAATTATTAGTTTCATTTGTGGGTTGCATCCATGAAGGTTGTTGTAATCACAACCTTTCCAGATTGCCTAACTTCAAACCTTCATAACTCCTTACTCAACCAATTGATATCTTCTGAAAGACTTCCTACTAACTCAGAGGAAGCTATTCTACTGAGTTGATAAATAATCCCTCTGTTGGCAACCCTTGGTTGCTCTGGGCAACAGAGTTTCAATCACTGTTGTAGTATTGGAGGTAATTCCCGCAGCTACAACATATTCTGAAACCTTATTGTAACACTCTGTAAAGTCTATTGGCTTCTATGGTAGTATCTCTTAGAGTTCTAAACTCTACTGGTTATTGTAGGGTAGATATGAATGTATTGGTCTCTTGTCAAGATCTTTTATCATTTGATACTGTCTTTTTGTGCGAAATCGTCTCATTACCTACAGTTTATGACAAAGATATTTCATCTTTGAATCCTAGTAACTCTCTGAGTAGTTGACGGATTTACTCCGTTCCACATCTCAGACTTAGCCAAATGTTCCCTCTTAGATATCCTATGAACAAGATCTAGTCGGATGGATAGCGGCGATGTATAAGGTGTTATTCTAATACTTTCAATTCTGTAGCATTATAGTCACACGATATAATTAAGATTGATATGTATAATAATGTGCGGGCCCCATTAGGGGGCCGGAGGAGAGTGTTAGAGACTATGGATTCTGATCCCGAGAAAGATTACCCTACTTAGTATGGTTTCTAGGTATCAGATCCCGGTATTCCTAACAGCAGCACTCGTAGTAGCAGTTGCTACTGGTCAGTGACAGGTGAGAGTGTCAAGGGAATATTGAGGTCCCTTGAGCTTCTTTGAGATGGAGGGGACTTGACAAATGTCATATACTGTGCTAACACTAAGGTTCTGGTCTTTGGCATTCTGTTAGTATATCCAACCTGTTGAAAATTGCAATACTTTGACTGCTCATTGCTGCTTATAGGATGCTATTAGGAATACTAGGATCTGATATCTAGGAACTACTCTGAGTAGGATAACCCCACTTGGAATTGGAATCTCTGGTCTCCAACACCCCTCTCTGGCCTCCTTACGGGGCTTACACGTTATCATATATATTGATCTTAGTTGCGTCTGGTGACTATAATACCACCGAATTGAAAGTGTAAGAGTAATACTGTATAAGTGACTGTCATCTATCTGACCGGATCTTGTTCGCAGGATATATAATAGGTGATCCTTGGCTAGGTCTGGAAAGTAGAACGGAATATATCTGTCAACTACTCAGAGAGTTACTAGGCTTTAAAGATGTGACATCTTTGGCATAGGCTGTAGGTAATAGGATGTTATTGCATGAAGATATGGTATTGAATGGTAAAGGATTTCAATGAGAAGCCAATACATTTGCACCCACCCTACAATAATCAGAAGTGTCTAGAACTCTGAGAAACACTATCACAGGAGTCAATGGGCTTTACAGAGTATTATAACTGGGTCCAGAAATGCACTGTAATTGTGGGGATAATTCCCAATACTAGAATAGCAATTGAAACTCTGTTATCCAGAGCAAGCAAGAGTTGCCAACTGAGGAATTATCTGTCAATCCGGTAGAATAGCTTCCTGTAAGTTAGTAGAAAGTTCTCTAGATGATATCTGTCTATTGGATATAGAGTTATGGAGATTTGAAGTCAGGCGACCTAGGAAGGTTGCAATTACGACTACTTTCACAGATACAACCTGCAGATGAAACTGATCATTTCATCAATGATGGAGACAATTGGTACCAACACAGTTTAACTTGAGAACTAGACCATAAGTCTAAAGATTCTGATGATCGGATAATTACTATTGGGAACAGCATGGTTCCTAGTTAGCTATATCGTAGTTACCAAAGAGGGTATGGTAATTTTCAGAGTCTCCAGGTGTTCGCACCTTTGAAGAATACCTGACATTGTGAGTTATAATTAAAGAAATATATAATTGTATAATAGATAGATGTAGTCTACGAACACTCAGACACAAAATATAAATATTGAAGTGCCTCCTAAACTTCTAGACATGATATACTAATTTAGTTGGTGTGATATATGCATTGATTTCTAAGTTCAGGTGTTCAACTCCCACTAAGGTCAAACATATTTTAGTAATTTATATACTTAATACTTTAACACAAGGAGTACCTCTAAGCTGATGAAAGATCATCAAGCAATGGAGAAGAAACCTTAACAATATAATGTTGTCTTTATGATTCTATTTTACTTTACCTACTTTACCTACTTTACTTCGCTCTTAGTAGTTATAAATGAAACGAGTGTAATCCAAGCCTTCCTAGACAATTTCTGTCTACAGAAATGAATCTTGGTTGGCCTAGACAACTCTGAAGTCTATCAGGTTGTCTCCACCTAGCAGATACCCATTCATGCTTTGAGGCTTCTATTGTTCTGAATATTAATGTAATTAATAGCTTATAATTCTCTTGGATTGGAATTGATTACTTACTTGCAATATTGTCTTCAGTTTAGTAGTTTGTATGTGTATGTTCATGATATTTCACAGTTTTGATACTTTATTCTTATATGTGGTGGACTATATTCCCTTTTTCATTACCTTTACCCCTTTTTACTTATTTTTATACTAACTACTTTCGCTATTTACAGGGGGGATTTCATGTCCTTGGCAATGGACTTTCCCGCTCCAAGGACCCCCTGGTATTCGGTCCGTTCATGCCAGGGACCCGCAGCAGGGCAGGTGAATAAGCAAGAGGTGATTTCCCATGACGGGGATCATCGGTGACTACGAGTGATACTCCAAGATGGTAGGTAAGGCAACGTGTGCCTGACCGGGCTTGAATTCAAGATTTTGGGTTGGCACTCTAAACTATCATATCCGGCTAAGTTGGCGGCTGAAACGGAGGAAAAACGTGAGCTGCGGTGCATGCAGTGAGTGAGAAACTTGAGTACCGCCGTATGAATATGATATACAGCATGATGATTGGACGCATGCTCTGGTAGTTTGAGAATTCCCTACGAGTACTTGGAAAAAAAAAAAAAAAAGTGGCGAAACATGGCAAATGGCGAAGACATTGAGATACAAGTCTAAAGTTAATTTACTTGAAGGTGGCGTGCCATTGGTTGGTAATTGATCAAATTATTTATTACGGTACTCGACAGCAAATCCGCGAAACACGCTCGTATGATACTGGCCAAACTACCATACTGTATTCGAGTACATACCCCCCCCCCCACCTTTCCTGTGAAACATACAATCGCAGAACGTTCACTTATACAAACCCGATAACTTCAACCCAGCTATATATAAAAATAAAAAAAACGCCCACGGAATTTCTTCTCCACGAATCAAGAGGCTTAGCGGCGACCACCACGGGGTTGCGTTCCAGCTCAACATAAATCTCCCCCATTCATATGCAACTAAGCCTATCAATTGTACAAGTACTCGTAAGGGAAGGATTTTCCGCTTGCCGGAAAGGGGTACTGTAGGAGTACTGTGGTGGTGGTTTGACCAATCGCTGATTAGCCCCCCCCCCCTACCCGAGTTAAGGTCGCTCTCTTGCACCCCCACCTGCTGGCGTGGTAACTGGAGGTTCAAGCACTGTGAGAAGGGCGGGGAAGGTCGCTGGCGCCTATTGCGTCTATTTAGCCGATGGCGAGTTCTTCATGTTAACCCCCATTCACAAATTGCGCACCTCCACCCCCATAACCCACCAATCCATGTTGATCCTGCCCTCCGGTCATTGATCCCCACACAACCGGATCCAACCCATCATACGTGTACCCACCTGCCCCCACTTCTCTAAACAAGGCACAACTAGGTACTGTGCTCGTATGGCACATCCCCTACCGCTCCCGATCGCGCGGTCCCTCCACCGAGGACCACAATCTGCACCCCAACTGCACATCTCGTCCCGGGGGGCCTTAAGGGACCTCCGGTCGTTTGATTTGGCATGCCAGATAAGGACTTTTGTGAGTGGGTTAGGTATGCATCCGCTTTGAGGGAAGGGGAGGGGGGCGATTAGTGGCTTCTATGTTTGTACAGTTGGCGCCATGGGGTAGGCCTAAGTTGTTTAGGTGAGGACACCTAAGGTCACAATTCCGATACAAAGTGTCCGGCTTCAATTCGGCGGAGCGAGTATATAATATGCTTTTTCGCCCGGTTATCCCGGACACCGTATGGAAGTGGGGGGTTATCTGGCTTCTGATATTATACTCCTTCGCTGTCTTATTTGCCACTCTTCCCTATCATTGCTACCCCCGGCGGTCCGTAAGTTTATTCTCGAACTTCAAGGTTTTCTATCACGACAACCTCTCACTAGAATTATGAGCTCGTTTCTAAATGATCCCCTGAAGGGTCTCCGAGAGATCTTCTTCTCAACTCTGAGAGTCGTCACCTGCGGTCCAATATTGATAAGAGACCTAGTAAGCCCCCCCCCTCTCCCCCCACTTTCTCTCCCCAGCCCCACTAAAAATTCAGGTCAAAGCAGCAGACCCTGTCCTAGGGCCCGCCAGCAAGGGCTCCCGCGCCCTCATCCCGCTGTCCCTAACAATCTCCGCCCTCTGCGTACTAGCCGCGGAAAACAAGATGGACGAGCTGGCGAAGCAAATATGTTCCGTGGCGCTCGGCTCAGCTGGCGCCGCGATCGGTAGCGCGATCGGTATACTCGGTGGCCCCGTCGGCATGGTCGTTGGTGCGGCGCTGGGGGGGATAGCGGGCGGGCTACTGGGAGACTTTGGGTACGCTAAGTTTAAGCAGTGGCTATTTACCGAGGGGGAGGATGGAGTTAGGCCCATTGATAGGATTGCAGACAAGTTGAGGGCCGCGACGGATACGCTCAGGGTTGTGGCGGAGATTTCGTCTATAATTATGCATGGGCAGACAGAGGTGTTTAAGGCGCTTTTGGAGAAGTGGCGGAGGATGGGGGGGCTGGAGGGCGGTCGGGGGTGAGCGCTCCTTCTCACATATACTTGTTCTCTAGGGTCAGGCGGTTTGGATGAGTTGTGTTGACGCTGTGCAGGTTCGGGGGTATTCAATGAAGCTGTCGGAGGAAGCAAGTTATATTAAGAAATTGGAAGGAAGAGATGAGGTGGGACGAACCAGAGATTTGATGGCACAACACTTATTTTCTCTTTGACCCGGCTTCTGTGATAAACCTGGGCGTACACTTTGTCTTATCTCCCTACTTCATGTTTTTTTCTGTCAATAGCACTTCGGGACACAGTATCTTGACTTAGAAGTCCCAATATATGATTGCAAAATAAAGGAGTGATGTCGGTGAGAAGATGGACATGAGCGATAAGCCATGATAAGTACCGGTAATCCACTAAAGACCACAGCCATGCCTCCAACAGCACATCTCGTCCCGGGAGTCCCTATAAGACCTCCTGTTGTTCGATAGACATGCTTTACTTGCCAGTCCAGGAAGTGTTGATTGTGCCTGAGCCCCCGAGTGCAAACCGCAACCCTGCCCAAAGTTGGACAACACCCAGTATGATACGAGGAACACAACCACAGTACGGCCTGTTATAGTGTCACTTGGTCCTGGCGCTGCGAGCACAGTACTGACACGCACAGAATGTGGGCGCCACAAGCAAACCCCGACCAACCAGACTGCAAAGACTTGCCAATTCTCGCAGCGCCGTAAACGGACTGCATCCCAAAGGGATCTCTTACCGGTATGAGCTTACCGTATATTTTTCCGTAATTAGAAAAGAAAAAAACAATGAAGCACAAACTGCACCTTTTGGTGGGTAGTTGGGAGTTGCTTGGGTATAGGGACAACTTAAACTTTCTGACTCGGCCAATGAAGACTTTCATGACTAGGTTACCATAGGCATGTATCCGCTTTTTGAAAGGAGAGGGGACGATCGGCGGCCCCCGCAGTGTTTGTGTAGTTGGTGCTATGGTGGTAGGCCTAAATCTCTTAGGTGAGGGGAGTCGTATATAATATGCTCTGTCGTCCAGAGCTGCACTGGACACTAGACGAAAGTGGGCAGCTACCTGGTTTCTGGTACAATACTCCATTGCCGTACTATCTTATTTGCCGTTTCCCCCATCAATACTACCCCAACAGAGTCCCTAAGTTAGCTCCCGAACCCCAAAGTTTCCTACCACAACCATATCTCGCAACACCATGGCCTCACTCGCCGTAAGAACCGCCAGCAGAAGCCCCAATGCCCTCCTCCCACGAAACCCGGCGGTGTCCATCCTCCGCGTACTAGCCGCAGAGAACAAGATCGATGAGCTAGCAAACCAAATTTGCTGCATGGCGCTCGGAACAACCGGCGCTGCTATCGGTGGCGCGATCGGTGGACTTGGTGGCCCCATCGGCATGGTAGTTGGTGCGGCGTTAGGAGGGATAGTGGGTGGGATTCTTGGAGACCTTGGGTACGCTGAGTTTAAGCAGTGGCTATTCACCGAGGGGGAGGATAGATTCAGGCCCATTGATAGGGTTGCGGGTAAGTTAAGGGCCGCGACGGATATTCTCAGGGCTGCGGCGGAAGTTGAAGCCGTGATTGCGTCTGGGCGGAGGGAGGTGTTTAGTGCGAATAGGCGGGGGTAAGTATTCCTCTTTATATATAATATTATCATACTTATTTTCTGGGGCTGGGCAGTTTGGATGTGCTGTGCTGACGCTGTACGGGTTTAGGGGTATTTAGCGAGGTTGTTAGGGGAATTAATAAGTTATTAAGGAATTGGAGAGAGGAGGTGATGAGGGAATAAATCAGAGGCTTGGTGGTGTAATTTTTCCTTTTTCTTCTTTTTGATCTGGCCTTTGTGATGAAGTGGGACATGCACGTTGTCCTATCTCCACCCTCCATGTATTCTTTTTTCTTTGTCAATGGCAATTCAGAGTGCCGTTGCTAGGCCCAGAAGTCCCAATAGAAAGATTGCAAAAAAGGAGGCGTGATGTTGGTGAAAAAATGGGCAAGAGTGATAAACCATGATAATCACTGGAGACGGACCATAACCCAAAGGAATCTCACCGGTATAAGCTTACCGTATTTTGCGGTATCATGGTTAGAGGCAGCTGAAAAGAAAAAGAAAAAGCACAAATTCCGCCTTTTAATAGCAATTGGGGGTAGCGTTCGCTTGGGTTTAAGGGCAGTCCACACTTTCTGGCTCGGCCAATAAGGGCTTTCGTAAATAGGTTACCGTAGGCATGCATCCGCTTTCGGAAAGGAGAGGGTAATAGGCGACCCCGCAGTACTTGTGCATTGGCGCTATGGTGGCAGGCCTAGGTTTTTTAGGTGAGAGGGGGGTGTATATAATATGCTGTCGCTCGGGGGTTGAACTGGGCACTGAATGGAAGCAGGAGATTATCTGGTTTCCGATATGATACTACACCTTACTATCTGATTTGCCACCCCCCCCCATCGTTGCTACCCCCGACAGAGTCCCTAAGTTAGCTCTCAAACTCCGGGGTTTCCCACCACAATCATATACCGCCAGCGCCATGATCTCATTCATAAAAGGCCTGAAAAACTGCCTCTCAAAGAGCCTCCAAGAATTCCGAGCCCTCTTCCAGACAGCCCCAGTGAAACCCCCCCAGACACAAAAGCTGTTACCCACAGCTTGATTCCGATAAGAAGTGTAGCAAGTCCCCCCCGCTAACAATTTAGGTCGAAACATCGAACCCCACCCTAAGAGCCGCCAGCAGGGGCCCCCATGCCCTCCTCCCACGAAATCCTGCGATGTCCGCCCTCCACGTACTAACAGCAGAGAACAAGCTTGACGAGTTGGCAAACCAAATCTGCTGCATGGCGCTCGGAACAACCGGTCCCGTAATTGGTAGCACGATTGGTAGACTCGGCGGTCTAGTCGGCATGATGGTGCGGCGCTGGGGGGGATGGTGGGTGGGATGCTTGGAGACCTTGGGTACGCTGAGTTTAAGCAGTGGGGGAGGATGGAGTCAGGCCCATTGATAGGATTGCGGGTAGGTTAAGGACCGGGACGGATACTCTCAGGGCTAGGGCTGTAGCAGAGGTTGAGGCCGTGATTGCGTCTGGGCAGAGGGAGGTGTTCAGTGCGCCTTTGAGGAATGGGCGGAGGTTGGGGAGCGCTCGGGGGTAAGTGTTCCTTTTTATAAATATGATACTCGCCTTCTCGGGTTGGGTGGTTCGGACGTGCCGTGCCGGCGCTGTGCAGGTCCAGGGGTATTCAGTGAGACTGCCGGGGGAACCCATATTAAGCTTAAGGGATTTGAGGGAGGTGATGGGGAACAAACCTGAGGTTGGGTGTAATATTTTCTCTCCTTCTTTTTGATCTGGCCTTTGTAATGGAGTAGGATGTGTCCTATCTTCCCCCTCCATGTATCATATTCTTTTCTCTTTTTCAATGGCAATTTGGGACGCCGTTGCTAGGCTTAGAAGTCACAATATATGATTGGGTGCGATGTTGGCGAGAAAATGGACAAGAGCAATGCTCGGGTAAGCCTCAGTAATTACCCGGCCATCCAATACCCCACTATCATACCAAGAGATGTCCACCCCACCATCCATCCACCCATCACAACTTCACCAATTCACCTACCAAAAAAGACACCACCGCCATAGCACCAACACCCCAACATCAATATCAACAAAAAAATAACAATGTCTTTAAAACCCCTCGCCTCAGAAATCACCACTCTAAAATCCTTAATCAACCAAACCCGCCCCCTCCTCCCCACCCCTGTTCCTCCCTCCACCACTGCCACCGCCTCCACTACCCCAACAATCGCACCATACCCCCTCCTAAAAGATCTCTCAACCCTCCTCCGTGCGCACAGCACAAACCTCTCCATCGCTCTCCGTCCTCCAAACTTTCTATATCCCGCAGCCTCAAAAAGCGTACAGGAAATCACCAATATAATCCCCCAATACCTCCCAGCAATCCAAGCCCTACCCAAAATCCCATCATTACGCCGTTGGGTAATCCAAAGGGTCGAAGATCTCTTTACCTCCATAACCCACTCCTTCAACGAAGACGAAGCAAGCAGGAACCGACTCTCCAGCACGGGCGCAATCTGGTCATCCTGCGATGCACTGATCGCGCTAGAAGTGCTGGGAACGCACGGCGTTGTTGCAGAATTGGTGCGGAGCTATGAAGCGCTTATTTCGGATGCTGCGGGGGAGCTACGGGTTTGGGTTATGGAGGTTTGTGAGGGTGAGGATGAGGGTTTTGTTGATGATACGGCGAGGGAGGAGCCCTGGGAAACGCTGGTTGTGGTGGGGGAGAGGAGGGTGGGTGGGGTTATGGTAAAGGGTTTGGTTGAGGTTGCTTTAAAGAAGGTTAGGCTTTTGGAGATCTTGCTGGGGGCTGTGAGGAAGAGGAGGTTGGCGGGTGATGGGTTGGCTGCCGAGGGAGCGCTCGAGGAGGTTGTTGAGAGGGTCAAGGGGATTAGCGAGGCTGTGGATGATGTTGGCATGGGGTTTTATGAGGATGAGGTTGGGGAGGCGGTGAGTTTTTTTTCCCCTTTCTCATACCGGGGTGGGAGAGACAGGCTAATTTGGGAAACCGCGTATAGGTCGGGGCACAAAAAAGGTTCCAGGAGGAGGCGGTAAAGTTGATTGACCTGGTGGCTCGTAAAGATGGAAGTGTGGAGGATAAGTACACAAAGTGGTTTCATAGTTGTCGTGAGGCGCTATTGAAAGAGGGTTGAGTGTAATGAACAGCATTGCAGCCCGGACGGGGAGTCATGGGCAAAGATTCGTAATGGGCAGGATATTGGAAAATGACTACCGATATGATAATAGTAACGCTCGCAATATATCTAGAGAGCATGATTTACCCACCGTATAACACAATATAAAAATAAAAGCCATACAACACCATATACTCCTTATGATTCCCTCTTCCAAGTACAAAAAAAAAAACTGCAATCGTAATACCACAACTTTTATCTATATATTTTGCTTCTCCCAAATAACAACTCCTATAAAACCTCAACAATAGCATCATCATCCTCATCCTCATCCCCTTCCACCTCCTTAACCTTCTCCTCCGGTCCCTCATCCCTCATAAGTACCTGCACAATCCTATCGCACACTTCTTCAACGCTCTCGTCCTCAACAAGTCTATGCACCTCTCTAACAATGCAATAGACATTCACCCCGCGCAGATACTCCCTTGCTTCACGAGTGGTGGTGAGCAGGAGTATAGTCTCTAGATGCGTGACGATGATATCCTTATCTGACTCGCGCTCCTTGTCGGGGGGAAGGAGTTGGACTTCAGATGGCATTTCGAGCATTTCCTGTCACTCGTCAGCAGGCGCCAGGAAATGGGACGGCAATAGGCAGGAGGTGTAGGTACATCTTCAGGATACTCCTCCGGCCCCATGATCGGTAGCAAGATGTATGGCAGTATGTTAATCCCGTCCTCTGCAAGGAAATTTTTGTGCGACGGTATGTTGAAACATGAATTCCTACAGCATCGTCATCGTCACCGTTAGCCCCTCTCCACCCCACGCATACAAGGTCCGCCAGGAAAGATAGAAAAAAAAAGAAGAAAACCCACTTGATAGCGCTAGCAACCCCCTTCCTCCTTACCAAACTCCCACACTCGGTGAAGACAATAACCTTCGAAATGGGAACAACCCCGTCATACTCCCTCCTCCTGACAAAGTACTCCCGCCCCTTCCCCAAGCGACTAACGTCTGCGAAGAAGTAGCTCAAAAAGTCAAAGCACGCCTGCTCATTCAGCTTCTTATCCGCACCCCGGACGAACAGATCCAAGAGTTGATCCATAGCGTTATCGCTCGCGCTGACCTCCTTCGCCAGGAGCGGGCGCGTAAGCGTTATGAGGGACTGGATGGAATCGGACTTGGCCAGGTTAGCCAGGAGCATGGAGGCCAGGTCCGCGTTCGGGTTGGAAAGATTGGTGATCTGCGAAAGCAGGGTTTCTAGGAAGGGCGTGTCTGTCGCTAGGGATGTCAGGATTGGGGGGTCCGAGGAGAGGTTTATGAGGATTTTGAGGGCATTTTTGGCGCGGGGCTTGTGTTGCTGTTAGTACTGGGTGGGGAGGGGGGAAAGGGGATATACGGCGATGTCATTCACGAGAACTTTCAGGTTCTTGATGGGCTTTAAGCCCTCTGGTTTGAATATTGAGTTTTGCGGACCTTGGCTGTAGCCGACTAGGTGCTCCAATGCTATCTGTCGAATCTCCGGCCGTGGAGATCCCAGGAAGCCCACCAGTTCTTCCTACGATTCCGTTAGCTGAGGGTGTGACTGTCGTCGGCGAAATGGAAATGAAATACTTACAAGTTCTGTAGGCATCGCGTAGCTACTTTTTTCGCTAATTGTTTAGCTTTGGGTATTCGATGCGCCGAAGGTAGCAAGTAGTTGTTGAATGGGAATTTCTATAGCGCAAAAAATTTTTGTGGACGCCGAGCCCCGGTGGTGGGGTTCCAGTATTATATCGTGGATTCGTCGTTGACTGTGGGTTGCTTGCTTGGTTGGTACTGTACCATACATAAGGCAAGTCAGGGCATCGCTTGCCGGAATTCGACCCGTGGCATCTGCGAACCTCGCTCTCCACATTTACTCACTCGATTTGAAACAATCCGAACCACAACTCAACTCAGCTCAACTCACGCAAAACAGAGAATATCCTCCTTTTGCTGAGGGAAAAAATAAATGATAGTAAAAGGAACAAATTATACACTTCTAGGGCCTCGCGTTTTCGCAACAAACCTCCCCCCGCCTTTCTAATGATATCATAGGTCTCTCTTTTTTTTATGCGCGACTAACGTTACTACGTACGATAACTTCCCACGCTCCCCCTAAATCCCAAGGGTGAATTCAACGCCAACATCGATATCGCGAGCCATCTTAACAACCTTTGAGAACTGAACTGCCTTCTCAGCAGCGTCTTGCAGATCCTCAAAAGAGAAGATCTTGAGACCTGACCCGTCGATCTAGAGAATCATCCCGGTCAGTAATTTCCGGGGGCCGGGAGGGTCAGAGGAGGGGACTCACCAGCCTCTGCGCTTCTTGCATGTTGGTTCCCTGAAGTCTAGCGACGATAGGGATTCTGAGGTTCATGTTCTCGACAGTAGCAATCAATCCCTTGGCAATAGCGTCGCAGCGGACGATACCACCAAAGATGTTGACAAAGATGGCAGTGACCTTAGGGTCATTAGTGATAAGCTGGAAAGCCCGCTCAATGGCCTGTGCAGTAGCTCCGCCACCACAGTCCAAGAAGTTGGCCGGCTGACCGCCGTTAAGCTTGATAATGTCCATGGTAGCCATAGCTAAACCAGCACCATTAACCAAACATCCTATATCACCGTCGAGCTTAATGAAGTTCAAGCCATGCCTACCATCCCGCCCATCAGTTCCCATACTATTCGTAAATCTCTAGAACGACAGCATACTCAGCAGCTTTGACCTCATCTGGGTCCTCCTGGGTCTTATCCCTCCACGAGAAAATTTCCTCCTGCCGGAAGTCCGCATTGTCGTCGAACCCCATTTTAGCATCCATAGCCAATACCTTATGATCATTTGTCTCACTGAGCGGATTGATCTCAATCTGCGTAGCATCCTTCTCCACAAACACCTTGTACAGATTCTTGATAGTCTGTACAGCCTCGGGAATGCACTGCTCCGAGAAACCCAGGCTGGTAGCAACCTTGGTAGCAACCTCGTCCGTGACGCCCTTGTGGATGTCGATGGGGGTGGTAACGATAGCGTCCGGGTCCTCCTTAGCTACACCTTCGATATCCATACCGCCCTGGGAAGACGAGACGATGATGGGACCCTGCGTGGCCCGGTCCATCAGGATCGCCAGGTAGAATTCTCGGCGCGCAAACTTACGCTCGCAGATGTAGACTCCTGTGCAGAGCTTCCCCCCTGGGCCGGTCTGCTTGGTGATAAGTTTCTGGCCGATCATTTGGCTGGCGAAAAATTTGGCTTCGGCGGGTCTGGATCGTACATCATCGTTAGCCATCATTGAGCCCTCATACTCTAAATATCAAGGGAAACTACGTACGAGAAAATCACGCGCACACCGCCCTTGAGTCCGTTATCGAACGTGCCTTTCCCACGACCACCGGCGAGGACCTGTGCTTTAATAACCATGTCCTCTCCACCTGTAAAAATCCCAATCACAGCATTAGCATTTCCTATCCCCCTTCGTCCAATCGCTCCAGTTTGACCCCGAAACGTACCAATGTCCTTCGCCACAGCCTCCGCCTCCTCCGCAGTCTTCGCGAACGCTCCTCCAGGAACTCCGACGCCATACTAAACCGCCCCCAACCCATCCACCCATCAATCAACAAACAAACCCACTTAACACCCCCCTCTGGGGGAGCGGTGCGGGAGAAAGAAAGAAATAATCCCATACCGACTTCAGCAAATTCGCGGCAAGGTATTCATGAATTGACAATTGTCGTTTCTGCGAAATTCCATTCTTCACCTGCGAGCTCTGCCGTATTTTCCACAATCGTCAGCTTCACCCGAAACGACCCGACCAGCCAACCGACCGGCCCAGCAACCCCCCCCTCCACACACACACAACCAAAAAAAAAACAAAGCAAAACAAACCTGAATACTCTTCAAAGCCGCCAAAAAAGGCCTACCCCCCGCAAGCCTGAGCATTTTGAGAATATCGGATGTGTATAAAACCTCTAGAAAGAAGGGAAGAGCAAAGGAGGAAAGAGAGAGAAGGAAAAACTGATAATGAAAAATAGTCGGTTGTTGGAGTCCTTCCCCTTCTCTCCGAAATTCTTAGCTTAAAGTTAAGCTAATCTGCCTTCCTTCCGTTAAGTTATACCCCACTTATCCCACCCTAAAACTAGGGGCTGCGAGTTGAGGGGGATGGGTTGTTACCCGGCTAAACTCAATCCTACGACCAATCATCCAAACAAAATACCTCTCTACAATACCGGTATCATACTCCACACTTCAAACCATCATACGGCATCTCCTCCTCCTCCACCTCAACCTTCGGCATACCCGCCGTCCACACCCACCCACCCGATGAGCACCCCTACATCCACTTTCACACCCACATCCACCTCAGAAACCCACCAAGCCCGCATCTCCCTCCACCTCTCGCACACCCGCTCGTTGGTCTCGTCCTGGCTCCCACCACCACCAACAGACCTCGCGGCAGCGCAAAAGCCCGAAGAGGAAATATTCCGTGAGGATGAGGAATTTTTCGCCCCCATACCGCCGAGGTATACCCCCCCTTCCGGAATTCGCGGAGCGAATACTAATGAAGAGGGATGGATGGACACGGCAGGCTCGGTCTCGGCGCACCAATACCGAGAGAATTCCTCAATGGGGAGAGTAGGGTCCGGACGAATGATTTGCTGAAGAAGAAGATTATGGGACGGGGTGGAGGTGGGAGGGGGGGGTCGAAGCCGATGCCTGAAGGGAGCAAGAGGAAGGAGGGTGGGGTCGTGTGGAGTGATGAGGAGGAGGAAGGGAGGTCTGCGCTTGGGAGGAAGAAGAGGGTGAAGGTTTTGCAAGAGAAGGAGAAGGAGTATTTCAATAACTCTGGCGTTACGATTGCTAGTTCTGCTACTCTTACTGCTGATACCCCTCCTCCTCTTGCTCCTCCAAAAGAGACATTCAATAAGAGATCGCCCACACCCCCAACCCGATTTGGTACATTTCTAGACGCGTACCAAGCGCAGAAGGCGAAAAAGAAGAAAAAGAAAAGGAAATCCGCCAGTACCGGGCAATCATAAGTCACGGGGACGATAGAGCGATATTATAACGCTACAACAGTACATTAGCTATAAAAAGGGGGAGGGGGCATAATTGAGATTGATATATTCTCCATTTAACTCATCAATACCTCTGGATATATCATGTCAGATCCCCCCAGGAACCCGAACGCAGGATCAGCTTATTGTAGCGGAAGTTTTTTTCTGTCGTTTGCTTTCTGTATTACCTGTTGTACAGTACATACATGTAAGTGTTTTTGCTACCGTATGAGATTGAAGCTCCCAAAACGCCAACATAAAAAATAAATGAATATCTCCTAACTCGGGAAAATCAAAAGAAAGAAGGAAAGTTAAAAAAATATATAAAAAAAATAGCATTGCCACCCCTTCCCACCCATCCCTAACGCTCCATCCCTCAACTGGAAAAAGAAAAAAAAAGAAAATCAAGGAAGAAAGCTTCAAAGATACCACCGCATGTGCAAACCCCAATCACTCGTTCTTCTCAGCCCTCCCGTGCACGTACGAGGCCAACTTCCACTCGAGAAGAAAGGCATTGCTCCACCCAGTCAGCCAGCAAATATGCTCACTATCACCTTCCCACCAGGGGTATCTTCCAGGACATCATTACAACAATAATACAGTTTTGAACCCGTTTCAAACCTTTGAGTGCGAAAACAACATGAAAAGTGTTGGAATTTTTGAATTTTTCTCCCCCACCGGCTTCGGTTGACCGGCTCGTGTTATTGAAGCCGCTTCCGTTTTCGGTCATCCGGTTCGCAATCCGACATCCCATCCCTATTGGTTTCCGCCGACAAGTTTGAATCCAGCGGGTTTAATAGGGCATGCACACTGCTAGAAGCGAGACTAGAGCGTCGGGTCGGCGGAGCAGTATGCCCTGCTTCCCGTTGTGGTGGAAATTTCGGCCCACCTCCCCCGAAGCTCCAGCCTGAATCTGAGATACCATTATTGGAGGTCGTTTCACTGAGAGGCGGGGTGGTTTGGGAAGTAAACACCGGGTTGTTCGGGGGCCTATGTTGCTGTATTTCGTAGTTTGCCAGAATTTCTCTAGTGTTATCATGCTGGAGATTGGAGCTGCGATTCGGTGACGGAGGCCATTGGTTGGAGCCAGACATGCCGCTAAATGGCGAGTTTGCCTGCCATCCGTGCAGCCGGATATCCGCAGATGTATGCCGACGAGAAAGGTGACTGGGGGGCGAGTGGAAAGACCCCAACGGATGCTGTGCAGGTGGTTGTTGGGACGGCTGCTGGGGACGCAGAGCATTCGGCGAAGAACCTCCAGCTAGCCCCACGGATCCAAAACGCCGAGGGGCATTCGATATCGGTGGTGCGGGTGCCCTAAAATAACCAGTTGGACGTAAAGGTCCGGTGATAGAAGAGCGTCGAGATTCATCCTCCATAGGGCGCTGCCGGGGCGATAATGGGGCCGAATTATCGATAGTCAAAGATGATAGGAAAGGCTGGCGCTCACGGAGCAACATCTCTTGTGGCTCTTCTAATAGTTGGGTGTGGCGCTCTATTTCTTTCTGCATCGAATTGACTTCACGGCCCGTTAGTCTCGTCTATCCCGGGGGGGGACACCATTGATTTCTTACTTTCGCGAATTATCGGGGCATCGGGAGGGAACAAATTCGTCATAAATTGCGAAAGATCAATTGTCCACTATATACGTATGAGCGACCACCACATCTAACGAAATAATCAAAGGCAGAAAACGCAAAAACAGAAGGAAAAATAAGGGAAAGTAAACAAGGATCCGATGACAAACAAAAGGGATAGAAATAAAGCGCAAGGGTTCGGGGCTCACCTGATGACATCTGGTCAATCCTTCAATAGCAGTTTGAAGGCGAATGCCTAACATAGCATTGTGATCCTCGGAGCGGGCAAGTCGGGAATTGATTTCATACAAAGACTGCTCAATGGATATAAATCGGCCATCAATTGAGTCTCCGGGCCGCTCATCCGGAGTCCCTGGAGCAGATGCAACAGTACTTTTGGGCCCAGAGAATGAATCCCGGTGAATAAGTGCGTGTCGTGACGCACGCCTTTTTATATCCCTGAGGCCAACAAGGTCCCCTCTTTTGAAGCTACCATTCCCATGCTTGAACTCCCACAAAGTAGCATCTGGCGAGCCAGTGTGAAATACATCATTGACTATATTATGTCCGTCAGCGCAGTATTACCACCTCCCAGGTAAGAAATCTTGACCTTTGTGAAATCCGTACATGTTTAGCTGCCTAACAAATGATGATATATTTGTATGTTTAAAGTATTGACTAAATTCACGCAAATGATCAGTTCCCTTCCGGGATAATGATATCATGATGTTAATACCTCAAGACTTTCGAAAATTCCCCAGTGGGCGATACCACAAAGCTCTCGTTAGATGGTGACCAAGATATTAAATGTTGGATATTTGCATCCTCGAGCATGCTAGAACACGTTAGCCAGAAACATTCCCCCTCCCCATTCATCTTGCGGACAAAGAGTAGGGTTCCGTACTTGTAGAGCTTGTGAATGAATGCCGTCTGCACCTTAGGCTGTTGAACCCCTCCGGCAGCACCCCCGAGCCCCAACCCTGACCCAGAATTTGGAGCATTCCCCATGGGCGTGTCCATAGAAGCAGACATCGACATTCCCTCAACTGAATCCATCTCAGGGCTACTGGTATTGTCAGTCTTTGGCTCGGACAAAGACTGAGCTGGCTGGCCCGGTTCACCGGAAAACGGATTCCTTGGCTCAGTGTGTTGCTGTTGTTGATCCATTGGTTTCTCGGGCAGGTTCCAGATCTGGTGGTGTTGCTGGACCGACCCCTAGCAGCAAAGGTTCCTGGTCACCAGGAAGCGCGCTCAAAAGGACCAGTAAAGGCCTTATTATAGGCTTCACAGAGAGCAATGCAATGTGGGCAAGATAAAAAAGTAAAACGGGGCCAATCGGCTATCCTAGAATTTCATGCAGCAGTGACCGAGGCTTTTCGATCCCGTCGAAGACGCGGGTACCAACAGATCGGCGAAAGAGAAAGGGTGAAAGCGGCGAAATGCTTTTTTTCCTGGGCCCGTCAGTGACAGAAGACACCTTCGATTATGGTTCTCCTCTGGAAGTCTGTTAGATCCGTCTCCCAATCCTCTCTTCCCCAAATCTCTTCTTCAATAACTCTTCCGTTGCTTCGTTGGCGGGGCAACAATAACGTGCGCAGCTACCGTGACGTGTGATGAGAATGGGTGAAGCAAAATTTCCCCCAAAAGGGTAATACGAGAAGAAGAGAAAAAAGATAAAAGACAGCCTTCTGGAACAAAAAGAGGACCTGTGTTCGCCCCCTCCCCCCGAAGTGTGCAGGGGCACTAAAAATAGTGAATCTGAGAATCAGCGACGAAAGCCACCGGAGTAAGAAAGGCAAAACAGAAACACTTGGGTCGTGGGAGTGGGAGTGGTCGCGGCTCTAGATCAATTGTGGGTTACAACCGAAGCGAAGGACGACTAGCCTCTAAAGAGTGAGTGACAGTTGACGGATTGACTACGACGGTATTAGATTGGGAGCGAATACCGGTAGGGCAGAGCGATAATTTTCTGGGTAGAGAAAGGAAAGAAAAGAAGAGGGAAAAAAAAAGAGGGACGATTGATAGACAGGTGATGGAGGGATATGAATTTTTTTTTTCTTTAATCTTTCCTTTTTTCTTTTTCCCTAAAGTAACGAAAGTCAAGTAGGGGGAGGGGACGTTCGTTGCTTATGGCAGAGAAAGACGCAGGGCGTGCACCGTTCCAAGAAAACTAATAAGCAAATACCGAGCACAGTTCAGTGAGAAAGGTATGTGGAGCCAGAAGAAAAATATACACAAGCAGAAGCAGCGGCGGCAGTACGGCGACAGGCAACGACCCACAACCGCAACTAACCAGGGACCAAAAATGCGGCGTCGGTGGCAGGAGGCAGTTAATCCAGGCAAAGTGAAAAGATTAGGATCAAACGGGTGAGACGAAAGGTGCGGAGAATAGAAAGAAAAGAAGAGAAAAAGAAAAATTGAATGGGAGGGCACAGTAAATGAGAAGTACTCGAGTAGAGGGAGATTTCTTCTTCCCGTGCCACAACCCAGAAGCGGTAGATATCGTAGATATGTATGATGTAGGCAGGGTAGGTGGAGAGAATGGCAGTAATGGTAAACCCGGGGAAATATAAAGGGAAGATGTGGAAATAGAAAAGGAAAGGAAGGAAAGGAAGAGAAGTGGAAGCGGGAGAAGATGTGAAAAGATTTTTAGAGAGGCTCACTTTTTTTTTTTCTTCTCCGGGGACAATCACCATCAACAATTGGCGGGCCGATTTCACATTTGCATCGACGGGGGAAGGAGCTCGGAAAAAGGGGAGATCTAGAGTCGAGAAGTACAGTACTTCATCGTCTAATTTCAAAAGAATAGGGCACGCATAGTTGGCGGCCTGGAAGACTCTTTCTTATGCGGGTGTGGGTGTGGGTTGGATGGGGTGGGCTTGAGTGTGTGTGTGTGAGAGAGTGCAGGTGGAAGGTATGGGGATGGATGATTGGGATGAGGATTTGGGATGGGAGCCGATGGGGATGTGGATTGATGCTCATGCTCTGTGGCTCGTACTGTAAAGGGGAAGTTTTCATGTTGATCTGGCACAGTTCAGCGCAATGGAACTCGCCTCCGTCTACCTTCGTTCCTCTCACTCACTTACTCACTTACTCACCCGCCCCCTCTGCCTCTCACTTGGCTCCTCCCTTTCTCCACGGGCACTTGTATTCTTCATACGGCAATCATACCTTATCCCTCTGCCCTATCCCCATCCTGACTCCTCCTGCTGCTTGCTCTGTGTAGCAGGTAACCTATGTACTCGTACAACACCGACACCCTCCTCTAACTGCACAATATTCCTCATCTATGATACGCCTCAATCCTTGCTCCCTGTCCTCCTTAATCACCCGGACTCGTGAATTTCCTTCCCTTCATATCCATCTCCTTCACGTACGTATGGACACACAAGATACAGCCATTCATGATACCTTATGCAGCCCCAACCCTCTGAGCCTACGACTCCCCCATACCTCTCTGACTCTCGTGAGACGAGAGAGTGCGGGTGCCACACGGAATTGGACGACCCTAACTTTCACTGCGCGTGCATGCCCCAAGAAGGGAGGTCGTTAAGTGGCGAAGGTATGAAATATGTGTCTCTGCCACCGACTTTTTGACCGCCAGCCCCCGAGGACGAAAAAGCAAGACGACTTAGGACGAACGTTGAAGTGGGTTCAAAAATTGCAGCGTTAAAGGATAAAAATAAAAGCGAAAATCAATATGTGCCTGCTTGTCAAGGTCCGTCTACTCGAGTACGCGCGCTCGTCCGAACCTTCCCGGTACTAACGAAACGGTTGTGATTTTCCGGGGGGGCACGGGGGGGAAGGGGGTTGAGAAAAAGAAATTATAGGAAGGGTTTTTTAGACCCGGGATCTCCAGAAACCCATCAGAGTTTGTGCACACAGATGATGGATGGATCCCGGCGTGTAATGAGATAATTGTAGCCCGCTCGGTTCCTGCGAAAGACTCATGATGGGCCCCTTTGAGAAAAGATATATAAAAAATAGTGATATTGGGTGTGACAAAAGTCTCCCTGCCATCTTCTAAGCGCCGTAATCCATTCAAAAGTCCTCTCCCGTGACATGATCCCTCTTCACCAATGCAAGACAAAAGGTCGGGGACGAATCTCCCCGCTGGAGCGTCGAGTGTACTCGAGTAAGGTAAGGTTCATGATCTGCGTGGTCCCTTTTGGTCGCATTGCTGCCTACTCGAGTATGCATGGTCCCCTCCTCTTCTCGAGCACTTTGCAGGTTCCAGAAGTGCAGAGCCCGAGCAGACTTCTAGGGCAATATCACGGGGAGATCGGGTGGTTAGAAACGTATCGAATAGTTCAATCAAATTTATTGTTCGAAAAGAGCATGCAGTAGCTCACCAACATTGAGCCCTAGGTGAGGTCTCGATCTGATCATCCTACTTCTTCGACTAATTTAGAGTACCGGTACCGTACTCGCACATAAATAATGGGTAATTTAAGATGTCGCAAACGGGGAAGGAGCCGTGCCCAAATCGACATCCGAGAGTGAGATTTCGAGCAGCCGGCAGCAGCAACAAGCGCGCAGCAGGCCAAAGGCAGAGTCACCGTGCGGTGGGCAAGAGGAGCAGGAGAGGAGGAGGATGGGGTACATAGTCTAAAAGTGGAAACGAAAGAAGGATAAGGGGACACTGGCAGTGACATAGGACAAGTCGGTCAATCATTATCGGCGCAAACTGTGCACTGTACCGTGTACGAGTGCACTACTGGTACAGTTGTAACCTTACCGGTACTGTATGATACTTGTCCACCATATATATAGATCAAAGAAGCTATCCGGATTATTAGCTGTGACCCATGAAGCATGATAGACTGGAGAATGCCGCGACCCCCGCATCTGCTGCCCCTCTCGCCGGGATGTACGAGTACTGTACAATTACCCATCCGGAGGACTGAACGTATGTATGTCTACCGAATCTATCACGCCGTAGGAAGACATCTTTAATAAAGGCACTCGCGTATGCCGGTAGACTAGCTACGGTGCCCGTCGTTGAACCTGTCACAGCCGCGCGCGGTCTGGCTACGGGATGAGTACTCGAGTACTCGAGTACCGGTAGACTACCACCACCCCGCCAACTGTTAGTTGCCATCTGCCCCCCCTATCACCACAACCACCACCACCACCAAGCCCCCCTCATGGCAGAAAACGCAATTTCGAAAATTTTGTCGCATATGATAAGTTATGATAGTATGTTTATTTTTTCTCTCTCCTTTTCCTCAGTCTGTCCCTTCTTCATTCCTTCTTCTTCCTCCCTTTGCCCCTTCGCTTGTCAAGTGAGGCTTGAAAAAAACAAATATATGAGGATGAAAAAAAGAAAGAAAGGAAAAAAAAATATCTTCCACGCATTGGCTCCTTCGCCTCTAAAAATTCACCTCTGAATTAGACCATCACCGGTAGCATTTGGGCATGCAAGTGACTTGTGGAATGATTGGCCTTCGAGCTGCATCTCCGATGTTCCAAGCACGAATGCAAGAAATGGGAAAAGAAAAAAAAAGAAGAAAACCTGGACTATCGATAGTCGAGGATCCCGGACAGATTTTCGCCTTCCGTCGGCCGCTAAACATGATGACCTCCGTCGCTGGGGACGCTTCAGTTGGCACCCGGTTGCAGAGCGCAAACACATTTGCAACCGTAGTCTAACTCTATGACAATCTTGGGGAATTTCCCTCAAGGGTCAAAATATCGTGGTACGAGGCACAAGTACTGTACCCAGTACTGTACCATGCTAGTATCATATCATACTTGCACTTCCAGATACAAGCATCGATCCGGTCACTTGGACTAAATCTCTCTCTTTTAATCTATAGTATCATCCCCCCCAGTACGGCGGGTTGACACCTTCGATACGGTACTGGTATTCGGTTCACGATACCCTGCCTCACGGCCCTTCTCCTTTGCGGATACATGCACTGTCTGGAGTTTGCGGAAGACTGCACCAGCGCAAAAGTAACTTTATGCTGGGACCAGTATAACCACTATCAAGCCAAGGAGAGGGGAAAAAATACGGCCCGTGATTCTCGCTTGCTCCCCTCTCCGCTGCCTTACACTATCTATCATACTGGCACTCTACCGATCATATTTGTCCTGTTTGTGCCAGGATAATCCGCTTCGCTACCGTACCGGTAACATACCCCGACATAATAACCCTGCACGACAGCTACTCGAGTACGGTACTGTACTCGTTCAGAAGGAGAGGGTGGGGGTGGGGGAGGGAAGTGAGCGGGTTAGTGAGTGAGATAAAGAGATCGACAATCTCAACGACCAATTGGTGAATACAGTGCCGATGGCACCCTCATAATCTTCTCCTTCTTCTTCCACCTCCTCCTACCGTTATTCCCAGATCCCATGCGTTTGTTGTGAAAATTGGTAGTGTATCCTAACAAAATCAGAGTAAGAAAGTAAAAAGAATAAATTAAAAGGCCTCTGTCTCCAATCGCTCCGACCTGCTATATCTGGCGTTCGCATTCAGTGTCCTCAAGTTGGAGCAAAACATTTTGAAATGTTACCAAGGCCGGTAGGCCAAGGCGTTTCCGACAGCAAAAGCAAAAAACGGCCCGCTTCCTGCGTCTGGGAAAGGAACAGGTAGCACGGTCCCGAACAAGATATCATACTCGAGTGCTCATCCCCCAGCCCCTCTCTTCCCGGCGCTGTTTTTCCTTGTTGTGGAGAATCACTGTTATTCCTGCCCTACATCTCACTTTACCTGTATTCTGCTTAACTGTGCCTCCCCCGCACCCCCCTCCTTTTCCCGGCTACCCACTCATTCTTTTTGGGATCTTGATAACATACCTATCATATTGTACCGGTACTTGTACCATAGTGGACCGAATGGCCTTACCAAATTTGATGTCTGCCACTAGATTTCTTGGTGTATTATCCGACATCCCCTCTGTACTCCCCCATGTTAACTTGTATGATATGAAAAGAAAAAAAGAAAAAAGAAAAAAAGGGGTCTCGGTCCATTTTCCCAATTTATCAATTCCTCAGATTCCCCAGGTAGATGTTCGTTCTGGCTTAGTGATATTTTACAATGACTGTCCGAAACTGGTTCCTTGGATGCCTCTTTGGGGGGCGTTTAGGATCCTTTTTTTTGATCCTCCTGAACAAATAACAAACAACCGTATTTTATCGTAACTGTAAGCACAATAATAATTCACGGTGATTCCTAACTCTTGCAACTAGGTGATCGCTAGATCGATTTCTTTATCTCGCAAAGAAAAAGAAAAAAAAAACGGTTGTAGACTATCTTGGATTACAATACCATACCATCTCGTCAAATTGAGTATTTTTGTGCAGGCCATCCTAATAAATTATTTATTCATTTTACTCTCGTACTGTGCTTTCGCATGAAATCGATGAGGTTTTCTTCTGCAGTTATGATAATTCCCATTATACTGGTACTCGTACAAGTAAAGCAACCTTTTGGTCTTGTTGAGACTTGATGCGATCCTTATCGAGGCGGTGAACTAGGCCATCAGAGTCGCTTCTTATGGTGAGGGAACTCTGTAGCCGGAACAGGCGGACATCCGTTCTAACCTAGTAATAGTATGTTAATATGCCAAGAGCAGTATTTTCTACAGGTTGATACCTTGGAAAACACCTATTAATAGTGTTTCGCGGGGACATTAATTGTAATTAACATGGCGACTGTGGATCTGACTGGTGCGTGCCAGCTGTCCCAAATATCTTCCATATCAGGGACCGGTGAGGTAGCGAGCATGACCACCTCTGCATAAAAAATACGGTATTGGAGGTAAAAGCTCTCTTAAAATAGTTATTTTATTAACCATAAACACTAGTCTTGAATTCAGGACTTAAGGTGCAGCATGGAGAGTACGACTAGGATAGGGAGGCAGTGTACTTGTAAAGTATGCTACTTGAGCAAGAAATTAAGAATGGATCAGTCAAACATACGTCGTACCTAGCATTGAGTGGGAATCGTGAATAAGGACGCCCGGGTGGAGGGCGGGGGTGGATTCCGGAATAGGGACGGGAGAGGGGGGGGTGGAGAGGGCGCGGGGGTGGGAATAAGACGGGACCAGGTTGTATTGTCTCTGGCAGGACTCGTTCGAGAGCCAAACCTGATTCCAGGATTCTCTTTATGGCCTCAAACTACCGCTTTGAGGAACTCTGGAGCATCATCCCATATCAGTCGAGTGATAGGATATGAATGCCAAGAGTAGACCATCACAGGTTGGTAATTCCTTGGCAAATATCTATTAACGGTTTTTCCGGGGGAGGTTAGCAGTGATTAACATATTCTGGTGTACCTCTAAACACTAGTATCCTAGGATACCTGTAGACTATTCCTACATTCTCTATTAACGTGTAGAGGATCATCTACTCTATCATCTGCTCGAGTAATGGAGCCGTAATTCTCATCAGAGTGGATGAAAATCCTTTGGCAGTTGAAGTTGGACAATTTTTTCTTGGGAAAACACCCTGGCTATAAGACGGGTTATCACCCCGTGGAAATGACCTCTTGAGCCCCCATTCATACATTCTCTCTTTTTCGCGGGTTATCGTGAATCACGTGACAGTTACTGCTGAAGTGGGAGTAAAGCTGATGACTAATAATATTCCTTCACTTCAGGTATATAGTGATGTCCTTGAAGTTGCATACGTGGAGGACTCAGGAAACCATTTCCCGAACCCAATCCTTCCGAGCCCAACCCCGAGAAAAATCATGTCGGACTTTGCGACTTTCCTCAGTCAGGCTCCGCCAGTGAGCAGGTATGTTAATTCCCTTCATGTTCAAGAGATCCCCCCACACTTTGGAAAGCCCCTTGATTGGGAAAAAAGAGGTTGGGTTGTGATTCCAATGTGTTCTCCGCTCCCACGCTGTGGCGGTGGTGGTGATGTGGGATATATCAAACTTATATCAAACTGATGGATCGATGGAATTTTCAGGGTCTTCGCTGGACTTACGTTTTTATTATCGCTCTCTGCTCATGTCTTGAGGCTCCGAGCCGTGCACCCGTACTACCTAACATGGTATGCGCCTATGGTGTTTAATACTACACGGCCTGAAATATGGAGGATCGTGACCTCGTTTATGATAACGAGACCTGGCATGGTATGGACTATGCCTCTCCCCTGTTGCGCAGCGAGGTATATGCTGATTGTTTTTCATGCAGTCGATTATCCTGACACCTTTCTTCCGTGAGTAGCCAATCCTGATATTACAGTCGTTTTTTAGCCATAACTAACTGCTGTCTTTTTTTTTTCCTATGATGAAGTGTATAA
Source organism: Tuber melanosporum (assembly GCF_000151645.1). Classification (NCBI taxonomy): domain Eukaryota; kingdom Fungi; phylum Ascomycota; class Pezizomycetes; order Pezizales; family Tuberaceae; genus Tuber; species Tuber melanosporum. The sequence continues at coordinate 928,444 of NW_003298777.1, forward strand.
ATACTGTAGCGAGTAAGTGGCCACCACCTTGTGAGAACCTGGCAGTGGGTCGCTGATATGTGGATTTAGCTGTGAGACAACAAAGTTCCTCAGATCCGGAGACTTATTAGTATTTGTGCTCTTCTGTGGATTTGTGATTCTAGTGAGTGACCATATCAAGCCCTACCAGCAAATATTACATGCCACCCCCCACCCCACGCACCCTAACATGACGCGCAATCGTACAACAAACACTGACCCAACCTACCAAACCCATAGCTCCTAAACACCTTCATCCTACAAGGCATGCTCCTCTGCCCTGCCATGACTGCCGCCCTGGCATACTACTGGACCGCTCTCGAGAACAAAAACAACTCGGTCAACTTCTTCATCGTCCGCTTTCCGGTAAAGTACCTCCCTTGGGTCATGATTTTTGTCACTCTAGTGGCAGAAGATGTCGGCTCAGCCCTCGTCGAAGGAACCGGCATCATAGCAGCTCACCTCTACCTCTTCCTCACAAACATCTGGCCCCGTGTCGCCGGCGGTCGACACGTAATTTACACTCCGCAGTGGGTTCACGGATTATTTGAGGAGCGCGGTGATCCGGCTACTAGGGGTATTCGCGCTGGCGTCCCGCCTTCCGTGGCTGCGGCAGGGCCTGCTGGAGGTGCGAGCGCTACTGGGAGGAGCATGTTCGCGCCGCCGGGGACTTGGACCCATAGGGGGCAGGGGCATCGGTTGGGGAGCTAGGCGGTTTCCTGAATTGGGGTTGGCGTGGTGCGATGGGATAAATTAAGTAGATAATATTAGGATAGGTGTTATGGGGATCGTTAGAAAATGTAGCTGACTTTCCCTCTTGATTTTGTTTCACATTTTTCTATATACCTCGCTGTATGTTGGTATGTCGGCATGCCGAGGTGGAAATGGGTCCTTTGTATTGCATTTTTAGGCACGAAAAAATATAAATATATAGCTATTGAATTAAATTGAATTGTGCATCATCTCTTCCACTTTCGTTACCGCATGGTATTAAACCCCAACTAGACACGAGTACCGTATTTGTCTATCTACGGTATTCCTCAGCAAGACGGGTCATGTGAAAGCATCAGGATACTGTAGTTTACCCATCCCCTCCGAGACGGTTACGAAACGCCCACCGCTACCGTACCATTATAACACAAAAAGCAGAGGAATTACATGAGATTCTGTCATCATACTTTTCTCAGTTCAGCAGGAGTACTGTACAGAACATGTTCAAGCCATCCCACCCAGATTTTTGCGCGAGTGATTTTCTGTGAGTCATATCATTCCCAGCACCTTACGGGATGTATCCGCGATGGGACACTTTATTAGGGGGAAAAAAAGGTTGTGTATCATAGATGAATGGATTATGGCTTCTAGATAGATAGATACTCATCCGTACGCCCATGGCTGATAAACAATGAGCGGATGAATGAATGAATAGATGGATAAACGAAATACTTCAGGATATTTTCTAAGTTATAACGCGCGGACGAATCATTGGTAGCTCTGTGTAGGTTGTTGGCTACCCGTTACCAAAATTCCGATCTCTCTTCAATTCCTCCATCATAAGCCTCTCGGTTTCCAAATCGTCCGTTCCGGCATAGTCTTCTTCGGATTCTCTCTTCCTCTTGAGTCCCTCCCCCCCACCTCCAGCACCGTCACAAATCCTCTGCCTTGCAAGCACCGCCTCCCTATCCCTCCTCATGCTTTCCCTCCTCGCTCCAATCTCCCTCTTCAACCTCTCATCAACCCTAACCTCAGCCTCCCACTCCCTCCTCCCAACGCTTTCCCACCACTCTTTCACAGCCCTATAGCCCTCCACGCCACTCGCGTCCAGCAGGAACCACTCCACGGGGGTCGTTGGGAAGGCGTTGATGTTCCCGTGTCCCGTGCCGCGGCCGACCTTCATCATCTTGACCGGCGGGCCGATGCGCTCGTCCCAGTGCTCATCGTCGAGGATCTCTTTCCAGCTCTGGTCGGCCAGGGTGTCATTCCAGTGTTTGTCTATTGTGAGGTTGCGCAAGGCAAGTATAGTTCCTGGGGCGGGTTGGAATTTGGATTGGTCGCGCCAGACGCTTAGAATTGTTTTGCGGCGGCGGTGGGGGAGATGTGGAGAAGTAGTAGTGGAGGTGGAAGGGGGGAGGAGTTTACTGGTGGGGTCCCAGAGGTACCAGTCTTGTTTTGTTCCGTCTCGGGATTTGTTGTCGTAGGGATGACGGCGGCAGAGGAGGACTGCGAGGAACGCTGTGGGTGTGTTAGATATGTGTGTGTAGGAGAGGAGTAAGTAAGGAGAGGAAGGGGGGGGTGGATGTACATACAAGCTCTTGTACCATGAGTTGCAGCCTCTAGTTCGCCAAATGTCATTCGTCGGTCTATCCATGAGATTGAATTATTCTGGGGAGTGCCCGGAATTGTAGGAACATGCTCGGTTGCAGAGCTAGAGGTGATATCCGGGTCTCTATTATTGGAGATCTTTTTCTGAGATAGAAATCGCGAGGGCGACAAATTTTTTGAGACTATCTCACCAATCGTCAATTTCCAATTCACTCGATTCAAAAATTCAGAATAGTTCATACCAGCCCGCTGGGACAGCGGCTTCATGGCCATTGCTGGAGGTAGCACAATCGGAGCCTTAACCTCACTATCCACCATTTCCTTCTTCACCTCCTCATCATCTGTGTTCTTCCTCTCTCTCTTCTTCTTCCCCGAAGAAAATACCTCCAGCCCACGTATCAGGAGACAACTACTCCTACCGTAGGTCACCAAGTCAGCACCCACCCATCCACTCACCCACGAAGGCAAAACATACGGCAACTCCGTCTCCTCACCCTCGAAGGTCGGCCTAACAACATTAAATCCGTTCCCAATCGGACTCCTACACCTCCGCTTATTCGGTGGCGAGGACCAAATCTCGTCCCCGCCGTCCTGATTCTCGGCCTCAGATTGTCGCGCCTGCTTGATGACCTCATAGTTTGTTAATCGCACGATGTGACCCTTGCAGAGCTTGTTGTTGGTGACGAGGTCGTGGAGGTTTTTGTCCTGGAGGAGGGCTGGGGGTAACCGAAAGATTAGCTTCTACCGAGTAGAGGGGAGGAGAGAGAGCGGGAAGGTGATACCATGCGTCCAATGGGCTGTGTCTGATAATCGCAACTTTGCTGCGGATTCAACCTTAGCCTCCACAGGCTCATCCCGGGCCTGGGTAGGAGTGGTGGTGAAGTCTTTCGATCGGTGGTTGGTGCCGTTGTAGACTATACTTGCGTTTGTGACATGCAGCACCGGCTGCGGAAATTCTGAAGACGGGTTTTTGGAATCGAGAATGTTTTTGAGGATGAGCTTGACAGCGGGAGGTTGCATTGCTGCGGCTGTGGCTGCGGGTAGTGGTGGTAGGAGTGGTGATCTACTCGAGGAGTGGAATGTGTGGGGGGAATTGGTTGGGATGTGGCAATCAAAACGCGTGAAGTGTGGTGGAATGCATTTACACGAGCAGCACAGCGCCGTAATTTACACGTGTGGCGGGGGAGGTTGTGCGGTATCATAGTAGATGTTATTGTAAACCTATCTTACAGTACTGCACAGCGCAATCGGGCTTGCCTTATCGATAAACCCCTCGACCGGATCATTAGAACATTTACACTATGCTACAAATTTGATACCCGTGTGGGGGAGGGGAAGAAGAGGAATATTAGGAACATCAATTGAGCACACCGATGTCTAAACATCAATCTCCATATCATGCTCGATCTGCGCCCTATTCTTCCTATTATTCTGTGCTTGAAACCATTTCTTCTCCCAGCCATTCCCCCGGTCGACACCATCCCACCTATGTCCCGGTAAGATCCCATACCTATTCGGCGGCGCGGCACCCTGATACAGTGGCCTCCCCGTCTTGCTAACTCCCTTCTTCTTATTGCTTAGAAATGCCATCGCAGGATCATTCCAGCGGTCCCGCTCCTTCAATTCCTCGTTGAGCTCTGTATCGTCGGCGTAACGCGCCATAGGCGCATACTTCGCGTCTTCGAGTTCCTTCTTCCTCTCAGCCTTCTGCACGAGCTGCACATCACCCTTCAAGTGCTCCTCCAACTTCCGCTGCTTGGCCTCTTCCTCTTCCAGTTTCTTCCTGGCCTCGGCGCGGGCCATAGCGACGTTGATTATTCGTCCTGAGGCATCGCGGTAGATGGTCTCTTGCCCCCTCCCGCTGGTCTCTGGGTCCTCCGCTGCGAAGCGTGCGGCTTCTGCTTTTCGCTGGCGCTCCATTTGGGCGGCTACCTGAGCGGCGGTTTGCAGGCCGGCGTGGGCGCCGCTGGACATTTTTTGTATTGTTGTGGGCCTTCCACCATCTTCTTCAACGATTGCCGGTTGGTCTTCCGGGTTCTCTGGGTTCTTTGCGGAAATTATCGCGTCGGCAGTGGCGGCGTCATCGTCGTCGCCGCCCACTATTGTCCAGTTGGATTTTGTCGTCCGGCGGAAGGCTTTTGTCATTTCGCCAACTGTAGATCAGATTAGAAAATTGGGGGATACCGACTGACCGACTGACGGAGAGTAATTACCACCCGTCAGGGTTTATATATACATAAGAATAGTCATATCAAGATCATATGTTTATTTGGGCAGTGTGCAGGATAGGGAATCATACTGGTAACTGGATCATCCTCATCCCCATCTTCCTTGTTATTATTCCAACCCAGTACATCGTCGTCCGCGATAATCACGCCGGTATCTTTGCGCTTCCGTTTCTTCGCCTTCTTCTTCGTGGAGTCGTCCTTCGTTAGGTACTTCTGTAGGTATTCCGCTCGGGACATTGCTTGTTTTGTCGAGTCTTGGTTTGTCAAGGTCGGAAGCTTGTAGATTTTCCCGAGAAAAACGAGTGTATTAGTCAGCAACAACCGTCTTGGTAACCGGCTACCTCATGTGACGGCAGGGTATGATACCTGTACTCGTAGCTGTGTCAGAAGCATAAACTATCATTTTGAATCATAGGCAGGGTTGTCACGCAGAACCATTCTAGCCCCGTCACTCGGTGCTGCGGATCTCAGTAGATCTATTAAGGGAGGAGTCACCGATTTGCCTCAGGGCCTTAAGTTAGGAGAAGAATCTACTCGTACAAACAGACAAGGCCTGAAACTTTCTCCATACGCACCCCGGTATCACGCGTTTCTGCATTCTCCTCTCTCTCTCTCTTCTTTTCTACTCCGGGTTCTACCGTGCTCGGTTTCAGTCAGGCCTTGCTCAACCCACTGCATACCACACAGTGAGCTAGCTATCGGTATCTAACGGGACGTACTATATAGTATGCCGCACTCAGATGAGGCCACAGCCTTCTTTGTAGCTGTCTATGAGGCCGTCCAGGTACTGATCTCCTTCCCCCCGCCTTTCAATCTATGATACAGTGTAATGCTCTAAAGGTCTAAACTGCACCTCTCGTTCGCAAAAAATACAGGAAATACCCTATGGAAAGGTCACTTCGTACGGCCACATCGCCCACTTAATAGGAAAGCGTAAGTTAGAGTAAAAAAGGAACCCCCCCCAAAAGAAAGCCAAGCAAGCCCCCCCCCCCGACCCCAGCATGGCTAACATCCGTCATACCTTCCAGCACAATGTCCAAGGTTAGTAGTACATACAATTATCATACGGTACCCTCCGAAACTCCCCAAACAGAACAAAGAAAAAACCTAGGGAATAGACGAACGAACAAGCCTCCCCAAACCCGGTGAAAGTATCATTCGTTCATTCATTCATGCTACAGACAAGTCGGTCAAGCCTTAAAACACCTCCCAGCGGATCCAGCGAACACGTTTCACCATGGAAACGTCCCATGGCAGAGGGTTATTGCAGCTAGTGGGGTAATTCCTAGACGGTACTTTCCCCCCCTCTATTCCCCCACAATTCTCACCTCACCTTACCGCTATCTTGCCTGACCTTACCTCACCCTGCCCCGCCTCGTCTGTCTCTCTGTTCGTTGCCCCATTATTGCCCCCAACGAAATGCTAGTACATACTGTACATATAGTACGGTAGTTCGCCCTGCCCTTTCCTGTATACTATCTGTATGTTTCTCTGTCTGCATACATATATACATCCTACAGCCAGACGGACTGTAGGAGTACGATGCAATCGACCCAAGCCCCATTTCACTCATCTCTAGCGGTTACCCACGGCCCGCCCCGGTTCTACCACACCCTTCTCGACTTTTCCCTCATTTCCCAAGGGAAACTTGACACAAACCCCAAACCCTTCCTTCCTTCTATGATATGATACATGATACGGTACTGACTGATAATAACCGCCCCCAGAGATAACCCTTCCGGCGCAGCACGTCACGCCCAAGCCCTCCGCGGCGAGGGAGTGGTCGTGACGACAACAGGGGGAGGGCTTCACGTGGACTTGAGTGGTGAGCATGGCTGGTTTCCAAATGTGCTCCCATCTAAGGGTGGTGGTGGGGATTGGGTAAACGAGGAAACAATGTTTCCAGTCCTATTTTAGTCTTCTGGGGTTTGTTTGTTGGTTGGCTGTATCGATACTACAAGTATGATACCGGGAGGGGGGGGGGGTTTAAGATATGGTATTGATTGTACTCGTACTCAGCTATCATACCGGTGTTCGTATAGTTGGTCCATCTGTGTTAGCTTAGCTACTGTACGCTTTCTGGGTTGGATCTGGGTAAAATTTTGAGGTGAGGCGGAGTTTTGGATTTGTGAGCGAGTCGTGCTGTGCTGGGGTGTCAGCGATGATGAAGAGAGAAGGTACCGGTAACGGAAAGTATGAAAACGGAAGTGAGTGAGCGATGAGTGTTCAGTGCCTGCTGAATTGATACATATTTGTTTCTCTCGTTTAGTCTAATTTGAGCGCGTGTGCCCGGAACCGCGGCCCCGATCAGCCACCTTTGGGGCTCAGCTACAACGAGAAGGGGTTGAAAAGGCTGGAGGATAAATTTACGTCACTAGGGAAGTGAATGAGGGAGAGAGAAAGAAAGGGTTCAAAAATATTCGCTCTTTCTTGCCGGAGACCACCGTATGATATAATATTCTTGTTGCAGTGGGGCAATACAATGTAATTCAGCTTCCACCAACATCCCCCCTATGTTTCTATCGGTATTGTAAGTGAGCTAAAGGATATTACCCCATCTGCCGTATCTCTAATTCTACTTGTAATCGCCATCCGAAATCCCTCTACCCTTTGCCGATAATAAATGTCCTTCTCTCCAAAATACCCCTCCCTCCTAGCCGGTCCCGCTACTCCTAATGTTGATCTAACCGGGGGAAACCGCGATCTGGTCCGGAAGAAGATAAGGTATGATTATGTGAAAGGGAAACATAGAGAGTAGCCTTTTTCCGATCGGGGGTAAGGAGTGGGGAGGACACTTCACAATAAACCCACCGGTGCTCTTCCCCCTACTTGTTTAGGCTTCTCCGGGTGTGTTCTTGGTTTATTGTATAAATGTAAAAAAAGGATGGATGTGTTGTATATGTAAGTTATGTAGGTCCAAATGCTCGGCTTGTCGGTTGCTAAACAGCGGTTGTTGTGCACGGGCGCTCCAGCTATTTCGTTGAGCCCAGCAAACCTCGTTTGTGCCTGTTATGTCTGTGCTAGTGTATCGGTACGTAAAAGCGTACTCACGTCGCAGGATTGAAGTCGCTCCCATTTTTGGTGGTAACGCGGCTTTGATCCGGCGACATGAGTACTCGAGTACGTTGTAGCCCACTTAGAGGTGGGTTGCGGTTAGCTCAGTTTTGGTGGCTGCCATAAGGCCGCTAGTACACCACATGTCGCACTTCGACTACTCATTAGACCCATGAACAGGCGTCACCAGGATGATGAGAACCCGACTCAGAGCACGAAAGCTGTAAAGCGCCCCCCCCCCCAAATCACAATCTAAGTTGGTGGGTGGGATGGGTGATGGGTTAGGAATGAATGGAAACAGAATGGCCCTGGGCCCGTTCCTTCTTGCCCCTTCCCTATTCCTCCGGATTCTCGCATGCAGCTGCTGCCGTCATCGTCTTTGAAAGCTGCTCGCACGTGTAGCTGAAGCTCTATAAAGCTCCTACCCACCCTCCAACCTTCCCCTCTCCCTCCTTTCACTCGCCTTTCTGCCATCCTATATTCTATCTTCACCAATCTGTTGTCCGTTTTTCATAGTCTGACTCATATTCACCCTAACATCACCGTAGCTCTCACCCGAAACACCAACTTTCGTTCATTGCCTCTTTCACCCTTCACCGGTCTTCACAACACTCTTTCCTGTCTTAGCCACATGCAAGCTTCCATCCAACGACCACAGCACATCTCTCCAAGATCCTAAACCTCGAACGAAATCATGGCCAGCGACCTTCCTGTCAGCGATCTTACTGCTGATCTCAGAGGCCCGGCTGTCGAACGGCAACGCGGCAAGGAGGTAAAACTATCACATTCCTCTCGTCGATCAATTCCCATGGCTGACTTTGGTTTCCGTAGCGACGTATCAAGTACCGAAATGTTAATATGGCTCTCCTTGGGCAGCCAAAAACTCTCTTTTGGCCAGATGGGACCAAACCTGCTCCCGTCTGGAACGATCGAAACAAGTAAATTTATATGCCCAAGCACAAACTGATAATTAGTACTGACGACCCATAAAGGTTCCGGATGCCTCAACAGGATTCTCGCAGTTGCCATTGCCATGGGTGCCGTAGCTGGCGTGCCAGAGAACAAAATAAGAAGAAGGCTGTTGAAAAACTCCACTGGGACGATGAAATCTGCACTGCTCGACAATACCCTCTCTCGCCATCGGCTGAAGAGAGGGAATATCTCTGGGACGATTCGTCTTCGGATAGTGGCTCCATCGAAGGTGTCGCTTATTCGTTCGACCGGCCAGGGCCCAGCACCGGAACGGATACCCTCAGTTACGCCGTAACTGAGGCCGTCAAAAAGTTCGAGAACAAGGAGTTGGCTACTTTGATAAAGAATGAGTATGAGGTCATCGACGCGAGCGATTCAGATGAGGACTTCGAGTTGGTCTAGATTGAAATGAGAGGTCCTACATCGCTGTCCCGGACGTGCAACTGGATGGAACGCATAACCGTGACAACGACTATCGGCGGTGATGATTTTGATTTCTGTAGAATTGGAGTTTTTGCCGAGTATCAGTTTTTCCTGGCTAGGTGCCTTCTTAATCCTTCTTTTATTTCTGCCCGTGGTTTGACTGCCCCTGCGAGCCTCGTACTTGTGATGAATGGAGCATGTTTATCTTCCTTCATGGCTGCTTTTTTTTTCGGTTCTGGAGTCTTTTTGGGGGGATAAGTTCCAGGGAGCGCTAGCACCTGTTGGAGATTGAGCTTCGGGTTCTCTTTCCCTTCCTTTCCTTTTCTCGATGGGATTTGATATTTTCGATGGTGTTTGTATGGTGGTTTCTGGTGCCAGTCCAGAGGAAGCTTTTTGCCATGGAGCGGGGGGCCTAATATGGATTTTTATTATTTGTGTGCTGGGCAGTTTTGTGGGAGCAGTCCTAAAACCTAGCTTGGCTTAAGCCACCATTGGAATTACTCTCCTTAGATACTATTCCTACCGCAGTAACATGGGATGGAATTAGATATAGACATTATTGACGCCTTTATGGCATTATTTCTCGAAAATTTTGATCATTTTTGAATATCTTGTAGTATCTAGCTTTTCTCTTTGGACATGGATCTCAGCCTCATCCATGAAAACGAGTTTCAACACAACTGAGGGCACGACGGTAATCTACAGTACTTGTGCTCGATGGTTTGCTAGTGAGCACGAAAGCACGGACCGACGGCCTTATCTTTCCATAGCTTCCAACTCTTGCTCTCTAATCCCGTCTCCCGGTGAAAAACCATTGTTTTACTGGGGCTCTATCTAATCGGGCCTCACCAAGCTCACTGTTCTCGTATCCTCGCATAATCAGAAGAACCACTCTCGTGGCCACATCTCCTGAAAACCCACGCAAAAAAAAACCCCTCTGAGCTGCAAATACCATCTCCCACCACCAACAACTACACAATCAAGAAAATGCGCACCCTGATCCACCTCCTATCTCTAACCTTTTCCCTAACCCTCTTGCTCTCCCACTTGACTCCCAGCACAGCATACCGAGACTCCGCCCCTAGCAAGAGCGAACAAGACGACAACTACTCACTTACCCAGGAGCTCTACCAATGGCCTATATCTGCCGAATCCCCGACACCGTTGTGCGAGCTGTGGTATCATGAGCGCTGGGAGGACGCCTCGTGCCCCTCTGTCGGTCACAAGAACTGTGCTATGACCGGCGAGTGCGGTGATGACGAGATTGTTCGTGTCGGGATTATGGACGAGGGGGGCGTGTTTAGGGGGGTTGTTACTACTGGTGTATGTGTTCTACTCTCACATAGATCACGAATGGGGAAAGGGACTAATGGGGTATGGATGGATGGATCGGGAAGAACAGAAAGCACTCAAAAATCGTGACAAAACCCTAATAAACATCCGCCGGGACCGCAACAACCCGACAAAGGTTTGGAGGGTGGAGTTTCAAATGGTTTATGATGTATCCCCCCCGCAATCTTCCCTTCTTTCGTCGTATGGTGACTAATTGAGGTGAAAATAGCTCGAAGAACGCGACGTAAGAGCAACAAACCCAACCCCGGGCCCACAACCATTCCTGAATAAACCCATTGTGTTGAACGCCGAGGGGAAGTTGCCAGAGCCGAATGTTGAGAAGACCTTCTTGCAGAAGTACCCTATCCCCCTCCGTACCTCCAAATTGCGCACTGTGAAAGAATGCTAATGGATGACCGGACAAACATTAGGTACTGGTGGGTCCTACTAGCAGGAGCCTTACTCGTCCTATCCGGGGGTGGCGGTGCGGAATAATCGTTCCCCTCTTCGCGCCAAAAACAAGGGGCAATATACCGGATGGATAGAAGGATGGTTGCACACTATACCACACAGCAATTGACGCTTTACCATTGTATTGTACTCACTTGTACGATAAACACAAACGACACGATATAATAAAAAAACAAGTTTATACCCGGGTATCGGCGCCTTGCCTATCCCGTCTTGTCATGTTTACTCCTCCCCCTTCGGGTTTACCTTATCACGAACCACCAACTCTGCCTACCGGAATCACGTCATGTGATTCCCATAGCCTAAAGACTCTAGGTTTCCCCTCGGAGATAACGTTCTCCACATAAACGGCAGCGCGGGTGTGCATCATTACACTGGTGCTGTAGTAACACGCGCAGCAGAGCATTTACTGGTACCGTACTTGGAAACGGGTAAACACGAACACAAACAAGTCAAGCACGTCATGATCCCGTCTCTACAAGTAGATATAGATGTAATCACTGATTATCACTCGATCCGTTCACAAGCTCATTCTGTTGTAAATCGGGGTGAATAGGGACAGACAGTAAAAAAGCGTACGGGCACAAGCGGTAGAGATCACTCGCTCAACCCTCCATAAGGGATAGAACAGGTCCCTTAAGTATCATTCACGAAAACCCCCTGGCAGTCGTCACACTACCAGTATGGTACGACACAGACAAACACCTTTTTGACGCAACTTGCGGCATACTAGATGATTATATCCAATGCTTTTAAACGAATGGTGTGGTACGCGGCGGAAGGAAGGAAGCGACACAACTGGAACGGATGTGCAGGGTGGAAGAGGAGGGAGGGAGGGGAAAAAAAAAGACAAGAAATTGTTGCGTACTCGGGGAGTCGAACCCCGTTCTCCCGCTTGGGAAGCGAAAATCATAACCGTTAGACCAAGTACGCATGTTATTATGAGTCGGAGTATGTTTGAATTCAATAACCCCTTTGTCAGTGCTTTATAGCACAATCTACAAGTAGCCCCACTACCGGTATACGGCTTGGACTTGGGGATGGCTTCCTCACGCGATCTTGCTATGACTTGGCGTTTGCATCCTGTAGTTTTGGCACTTCGTATGATGGTAAATTTCTCGGAGGGCGGTAAACGCACTTCCATCACACAGCAGCTGTCAACTACCGGTAGTATTGCTCTGTCGAATCGTATCGTGCTGGGTTGAATTAGTGTAGATCTTGCCTTTCTTTCTTTCTCTTCCTTCCTACTTTTTCGTCCGGATACGGTGCAGGCAATGCTAGACGTGTAGGCTGGGTTGTCACTCGTTTTTCTCGAGTACCGGTACTTGTATTTATCATGGGGGGGGGGTTTCGAATTATGCATGTATGCGTGCCGTGCCGTTCGTTTGATGGATGTTTGGTTCTTGGTTTGGTGGGGTATGGTAAGTGGAGTGGCCGGATTGGGTTTTGTTGAGCGGGCTGTTTGGGGAATGAGAGGGGGGATGTGATACCGGGGGGGGGGCGGAAGTGAGAATGGTGGGTTTTGTGATTGGTTTTTTTTGGTGAGGTCGTTGCTACCATTTGTTGTGGTGGCTGCATAGGATTAGGGGTGGGATGATGAGTTGGTGGTCAGGGAGGTTGTAGTGAGGTATCATGGGTATGATACCGGTAGGGGAAAAAGTTACATCTTGATTGTTTGCAGGAAGAGAAACTTCACAAAAAACTCTTCCTTTGGACAAAGCTACTGGGACTATCATACCGATAGTAATGATATTAGATTGGTGAACTTCTGACGGTAGAAACAAATCATCAAATCTCAATCCCAACGTAGACGTTCACCAGTCTACTACACTTGACAATTCTTACAGGACTTTCTTTCCAGACAAATTATGACAGCAGAGAACTGCATCGTTTGCAACCCCAAGATTTCCTCAACCCCTCGGACAGCGCCCAAAAGTCGATGAAACCCGCCAGGGAATAAATCAAAAATTAAGCAACCCAGAAGACCCGAAGACCTTTGGCAGAGGCTCGCGTCCTCGCTGTGCAATGAGGTCGGAGATCCCTGAGTCTCAACTATCCGTGAGCAATCAAGACTGTCGCCAGGTAAGTATGAGGAAATAAGAGGGGTGTGGGGGAGCGCGGGTTTAAATAGGGATTCCCGGGACTGAATGCCAAGAGAAATTTGGCCGATGGTAGGGTTTGGGGCTTAGGGTTCCAGAGTAGAGGGTTTAACGGTTCTTGGTGACACAAGAGATATTGTTGAAACACATTGTGTTTTAGACCCGAAATTTATTTGACTTTTTATGTTATAATTTGGTTTGCTCTACCAGTGGAAAGTGTAGAAGTCTCCGTGGAATGGTATGACCTAAGCTTGGTTGAATTGGAAGGGCCGATAATTAGCTACAGTACGGTACTTACTAGGTTACTCGTAAAGTGTTTTGTTCGCCGCAGTGTTTTTGCTCATTCGGGTGTTTTGCATGTAAAATTTCCTTCCTTCCTGGCTTAAGCTCTCCCCGCCTTTCTAGAGTTATTGGTGGACGTCGGATAGGTACTGCCGGGATAATACATTGTAAAGTTATAAAGCAGAGTTGCCGCGTTTCTGCCAGGCAAGCAAGAAATCGTAATGTTGGGGTTATGAGCACAGGATAGCGGCCTCGTCAGATATTCGGGCAGTACACGGGGGTTTTGGAAACAATCTGTTCCATTTGAACTGGTCTTGAGTCTGCAGCCTAATAACACATACCCCTGGGTCACATGGAGATCTTGCAGGGAGCTTTGTTTTATATTTTCCACCATCAGATATATGTTGATCCTGGTTTTACTCTTTTCGTTTTTCCTTTCCTCTACTCGAGTACCCATTCCGCCAAGCCTTCCAGTTTTGGGAGAAGAAGGAAGAAAGGGACGCAACAGATCTGGTTAGGTTTTTTTAGATCGTGGGTATTCGTTTTTCATGTTCCAGTAGATACAAGATTATTAACCTACATGCAGACTTCGTGGAAACTCAACCAAGCCTTTTCCTTTTTCATTTTACCCTTCTTCTTGTTAGCTACTTCAGTGGTATTAGCACTGGCCACCCCGTTTGTAGCGCCAAGAGCAGCTTCTTCAACCGGTACTAGACGCTTTCGTCTGACTACTGGAAGTTCGGCCTTTGTCCCTCCAGTCATTTTATTGCATTTTGAGCAGGGGGTTGTGAATAATGAGGTGTATGTTCCAATCATTTCCTAGTTAATAGGGTTAGTGGTGTTTATCATCATAAATAAATCTGGGCCTATTACCAGCAGCATTTGAAGATTTCCGGCGTTGGGCCGCATAGTGATACTGCGCAGAAGAGCGGTGTAAAGATGGGGGGCTGGTTGTTGCTCGGGTTTTTTAGAATTGACGATGGAAGTAACGATGAAGCGGCGAGTGCTTGTAGCTGGATCCGACTTGTCCATCGATATTGAAGAATTAGCGGATAAGTTCATGTCGATGGTGAAGAGGAGATCGGTTGGCGTTGGTAATTTAAGCTGTGCCCGCAGGGCGATGGGTAAACAAACTTGAGCAATCGGGGTACGGAAGCCAAAGATCTTACTTTGATAGTTCTCTTTCCAGACTCCTCTCCGTCGCTGACTTCAACCCCAATGCTCGGATGTCTCCCTTTGAAATCTCCGATCACTGTAGGGATCTCTGCGTCTGAGGTTTCTATTTCGTCTTCCTTCATTTCATCCTCCTCTTCCTCCTCGGGCTGATCGCTGGCATCTTTCATCTCTGTGTCCTCGGGTTTAGGGGCAACCTTCAACTCTTCCTCTTCCTCCTCCTCATCATCTGGCATGAAAGTGTCGTGGACTGAGAGTCTCTGTATCCCCTCAGGCTTCTTCGCTCGTGACGCGCCTGCGCCATCGAAAATTTCCTTGTTATCGACCCACGATGAGTTAAAATCCAACACCTCCTGTGAGCTGCTTTGCGCTCTATTTGCAAGATCGGCGTAGAATTCTGCGGCTGTGGGGAAAAGATGGTCAGCCTTATCCGTCCCGCGGGAGAAATTTCGACTTACGGGAAGGATATTTTGTGGATAGCGGCAACGTCAGACGTGGAATAACCGTGCGAAGACTGATCAACTATAATGAAGGTAAAGAGGGAAGAGACAGAAGTTTAGATTGGTATTCCCTCGGCGCTGGGAGCCAATACGGAAACAAACGAACCTTATTGTGAAGATCGTCAAGACGTTTGAGCGAGTCGACTAGCTTCTCCTCGTTCCATTCCTCGGAACCTGCTGGCTGCTGGCTTTGCAGCTGTTGAAGCTGCGGCGGCGGAGGCGCGTTCCCATTCGGTTTCGACATAGAGAGATCAGTTGAAAAAGGGGATTATTAGTTGGGGGACTCAGGTGGGAATTTTTGTGGAATACGGTAGCACTGAGCGAGAGTTGAGGGTGGGATGGACTAGACGCGGGTAGTTGCTGAGGAGAGCGACAAGCACCCGCCCCTCTATTCACTGAGGTCGCTCACAATGAAAAAAATATTATTGTGAACATCGGAGCCTATCCCAGTCCCTTCCGCCAAATCCGTGATTTAGGTATGATACATGACAAGCACATCCTTGGGAATACAGCTGTTGCAGATAAAAAAAACTCAAAGCAAAAGGCAAAGACAAAAAGGACACCAGTAAAAGCAAACCCAAAGCTGATGCTGCCCTACAGGCAACCCTCAAAGTGAACATACGTCCCAATAAGAGAATTTTCTTGAAATACTGTGTCATCCTCCACAAGGAGATCGTGATCTAACCTGAAAACCATCCATGGGCGAGGGAAATTTCATTCGATTTGGGGGAACAATCGAAACCAAAATCTTCGTGGCAGTTTAATTGTGCCAAATTGTGCAATCAACTCTAATTGCCAGACACAATTCTCATCTGATTGGTTTGTTTGTACATCAAAGTAGATTTTTTTGATCCTCATCTAATGAATTCTGTCGGGATAGAACTTTGGGAGAATCTTTAAAGTTTCACCATTCCTGATAAAATGGCCTACTTATATCTGTGATAAGGTGAGCACTCAGGGTCCACCAGGTCCCCATGTATCTTCTTATGAATCTATTCCCATTCTTCCGTGTAGAGGAGCCAAGACAAGCATGTCTTGCTAGCTCAAAAAGGGCCATGATTCCCATATGCTTGCAGTGACAGTTGCCTGTAATGGTCATTGCCCTTGTATTCCCTATCGTACAAAAGAAATAGCGACAGAGACGCTACGATATAAAGAGCCTAGATCAGGTCGATACCATCTCTCGGCCCCGTAGGCAACCTATTCTCCGGCCCATTCAGGCTTTGTCCTATTGACAAACGCAGTCATTCCGGTCTTTTGATCCTTAGTAGAGAACAATGCATGGAATACCCTCCTCTCGTACTTCACACCCTCACTCAACCCAACCTCGAAACTCTGATTGACAACCTCCTTGGCCGCTTTTACCGCCAGCGCTCCGTATCCCGCAATCGTCTCTGCGGTTTCCAATGCTCCCTCAACACATTTCTCAGGAGTCTCAAACACCCTCGCCACAAGGCCCCATCTCTCCGCTTCCTCAGCAGAGAACGTCTTTCCAGTGAGAATTAATTCCATAGCCCTCGCTTTCCCGATAGCTCTAACTAGCCGCTGGGATCCTCCTGCGCCCGGGATAACTCCCAATGTGATTTCCGGTTGGCCGAATGTAGCCGTTGGTCCACAATAGATGATGTCGGCCATCATGGCGAGTTCGCAACCGCCTCCAAGAGCGTGCCCATTGACAGCAGCGATGACGGGTTTCGATATTTGCGTGACGTCCGACCACAGCCTGATAAAGTCTTTACTGTACGCTTCCGAGAATGTCAAGTTCTGCATTTCCTTGATATCGGCGCCCGCAGCGAAAGCCCTTTCGCTGCCGGTAATGATAATTGCACCGATTGCCTTTGAGTCATCGAATGCGCGAAGAGCATCGTTAAGCTCGGACATAAGAGGAGTGTTCAAGGCATTGACTTTTGGGCGGTTGAGAGTAACTAGGAACTCAATCATAAGCAATCGGCCCAATTGACGTTCTAGGAGGCTGCTTAATACTTACCCTGCCCTACACCCGGCCTGGGGGAAGAAACCAGAATGTGTTCGTAAGATTTAGAGCTTAGGGAAGACATTGGATGGACAAGACGAGGGACTATAGGAGAAATAAGGCGGGCGGGGGTAGGTCGAATGAAACGAGCAAACATATTGTGGGGTGTATGATAGGCTTTTGAGGCACAGTACGAGTACGGTACGTATGATTGGAAGTGGTTCATGTAACATACTCCAGTAGTTCCGGCCCGCCACCCATAGCACCCTGCACCTGGGCAGATGCAACGGGGGACGCCTTAGCACAAAATCCCATTTTAAAAAAGCTGCAACAAAGTTCAGTTCCCGTTCATGTCATTTTTTTTCTTCTTCTTAATTATTACAGGTGGGGTGAAAAAAGTGAGTGGGCACACTCAGTTTCAACAACAACCATCCCCAAAACTCATCACCCCGTATACACAGCCTAAATGCCGAGAACAATCAACGGAAAGCGACATGAATGCACAAAATTAGAGTGTGTGGAGGTGATTGAACTCCATGCTGTTGGTTATACCCACTGCCAAATTGCCGACTGCACGGCTGTATCAAAGTCAAACATTGCAAAAATCATTCGGAAGTGGAAGACGACCAAATCAGACCTCGTGAGCTGCGAAGGCTTAATCGAACAGCAGAGCAAAACCTCAGGGCCACTTTAGCAGAGATTACCGCCGAGTTTGGGTTAAATTGTCATCCGTGCACGATTAAGAAATCGCTCCATAAACTTGACTTTCACTTGAGAATCCCATGTCACAAGTCTTTTCTTGATTCCAAAACTAAGAGGAAAAGGCTTCTGTGGTGTAGGCAAAGGCGATATTGGACAGTAGAGGACTGGAGACGGCAGTTTTATTCTGATGAGGTGAAGATTGAGATTGGAATTGGGGGTGGGATGAATCAGGTTTGGCAGAAACCTGGCACAGAGATGCAAGATTGCTATCTCCGTGCGAGTTTTAAAGGTGAGAGGGTTTTGGCAATGCTTTAGGCTGCAATAGGCTATGGGCAGTGGAGTAGCCTTCTACACATTTGTCAGAGGCCTCCTTCAGAGTATTGTCGACTGAATGATAGTAGGGATATGGACTCACAGCAATATTGCGAGGAGGTTCTTACTCCCAGCTTTCTTCCCTTGTGGAATGAGGTGGGTGGATCAGCTGGAGGCTTTTCTCTGGTTGAGGACGGTTCTCACATCCATATCTTGGCCTACAGTGGTCAATTCAAACTCAGTAATGACATAGTCTGTTCTGACTGGCCAGGATACAGCCTTGACCTTAACTCTATTGAAAACGTTTAGTGTACTCTGAAACGAAGACTTAAGATACGCTTTCAGACTCCTTGGCATCGGTCCAAAGAACTCAATGGGCTAATTCAGGCTACTCAAGAAGAATGGGAGGTAATTGAGTAGGCGAAGGTGGATAGATTGATAGACTCTATGCCTATTTGCATTCTTAAGGTTAGACAATGATATGAAGGCCATTCCGGATGGTAAATCTTTCTCCTAGTTTCCTTACTTTATTTGTTCTCTTTATTGGTCAAATGGATTATTTGTAATTGTAAAAGTTTGCATTTTCATAATACTAACAGTGTTTTTCACGTCGTGCCAAGGCTTGTGCCCACTTACTTTTTTCACCCCACTTATATAAAGAGAGAATGTTGCATGCTTTTTCTTACGGTACAAGTACAATACAAGTACAGTGACTTGTACATATAAAAATGCGGGTATCAAAAAAAGGCTATGAACTTAATTCTCTCCTCCACAGTGCCTATTACTAGTACCATAGTCCAAGCATGCGTGAGATGGAAGGGCAGTTCGGGGGGGGTAGACGCCACACACGAAGTGATATCTGATGCTTTGTGCGTGATATCCTGGAAATTATTCTCCAAAGAATCTCTGAAATGTGAGCAGGAGTATCCACAGTTCCTACCCATACATGATCCTATATTGATCAATCATGGTCTGTAGGTTCCTCCTTGTTCCGGCAAATATAGGTGCTACCTTGGGAAAGGTTACCACCTTTAAGGGAAAATTAAGGTTGAACCAGATGACCAGGGTCGATCGTTTGGAGGACCGACACAGGAAAACCCTAGCACAAATGAAGATGCAGAATGGGAGTATGATATATATCATACAGATTCTGGACGGAAGTCCTGATGTTGGTATTCAGCCCGGAGTGACAGTTACACACTAGCGAGCTATCCCACGCCACACTCGATGATAGTGAGTGTTTGCTTGATGTAAATTTACCTCAATTTTTACTGCACCTGGGAACTTTCGCCC
Source organism: Tuber melanosporum (assembly GCF_000151645.1). NCBI lineage: Eukaryota > Fungi > Ascomycota > Pezizomycetes > Pezizales > Tuberaceae > Tuber > Tuber melanosporum. The sequence continues at coordinate 947,594 of NW_003298777.1, forward strand.
ACCTTTAGTTTAGTCCCAGTCACAGTGCCCTTGTCAGATATGCCTCTATTTTTATATTTTTATTTTGTTAAATCCACACTGTGCTTTTAGGTATCGGTCAAACATCTCCTTGGATACAACCAGTAGGGGTTTTCAAAGTTAAAATGATGGTTGAAGGTAAAATGATCAATACATAGTAGTGTATTAGTATATATTAGTATGCATTAGTATATATATCAATTGTGGCCAATTGTATCCAAGAATTGTAAGTAATAAATCTGAAGCTCTTGAAAATGTGGGGTAAGTTGAGCTAGGATTTCAGTTGTAGAATAAGAGAAAGTTTTTTCCTCACTTGTGTCATAATAGAAACAATAATTTCCTTCTTTACAATAATAGCTGAAGTGCAACAAATAGGTGGCGGAGGGGAAGGGCGCCATGATTCATATTCGATTTGGACAGAAAACGAGAATGAGCAGCTCATCCGGTAGCTAGAGGATCCAGACAATCTGCGAAAGATAAAAAAAAAAATCTGAAGTTTTGTAAAAAGCACTCATCACCAAGATTTCTCTACAAATTCCCATGAAACCTACCATCAAGGTTGGCTACAAGTATGATAACATTCTGAAATCATATAGGGCAGCTGCAAAGCTCAATAATTAATCAGAGTAGGGATTTACTGAAACAGATATGGATGAAGGAAGAAGGAGTTTAAGAGGTATGTATATTAAATATTATTTGTATATACATTGAGGTAAGAAAAAGTGAAAGACATGACAGAGAAAGAAAAAAGAAAAAAAAAAAAGTTAATTCAAATGAATGAAAAAAAAAAAAAGATGAGTGACAATAAAAGACAGTATGCTAATACTTATAGAAAAACTGCTATTATGGCGCTCTTACTTCTTTCTCTTAGAGAATATTTTAGGTGACTGATTGGATGTATGTCTACCAGCCATCTATGATTCGGACTCCGGTGAAAGGGAAGCAACAGAAGTCGAAACTCTTCTAGGTGCAATGGTGACTCCAACCAGCGCTTAGGAAATCAGGGAGAGTACAAATGATGAAGAAGCGAATAGAGTAAAAGAGGTAGGAATAAATTGGAAAGGGGAGAGAGAAGAGTGAGAGATAAGGTAGAAAGAAGGGGGTGCAGAGAATGATAGAGTAAAAGAGGAATGGCCAGGAGAGATTGGTTTGGAAGAAGAGGGGTGAAAAATTGGGGAAGTGGTACAAATGGGGTTAGAGGTTAGAAGAGGGAGGAGTGGGATGGCAGAGAGAGGGGCAGTTGAGAGAAGTGGTGAAGGAGAAAGTGAAGAAGTGAGTCAAAGAAGAGAAAAAGGAAGATAAGTTGTATCTATCTAATTGTTAATTGGTAAAGGGCAATAAAAGAAACTAATCAAGTTAGAAATCAATCGATACTTACCTCAGCAATTAGGGGTACTACGTGACGTTGTTTTCTCAAAATACTTGACGATGAATATGTAGAAGTCAACTTAAGTATGAGAAGGTGCAGAGAAGAATCTACAAATAAAAAGAAAGGAGGATCGACTGATCTTATTAACACTATTTGTATTTTAGCTTCATCAAAATCTGAGAGAGAGATAAGGAAGTTTGACTTTCTTATTGTAACGATCCCTCTCTGTATAGTTAGTTCTTGGCGATGGGGAATGATACTTATCGGTTCTGTCTCCTTCTCTCTTTGTCCTACGATAGCTCTAGGTCTCTGCCTACGTTACCAATAGTACAAGACCTTTGTCTTCTATCGGGAACGCCTATCGTAAGCTTTCTCTAACTCTTCTTCGTCAAGTGCCTTCCTTGGCGTAACGATAACATTGCAATAAGGATAATGATCATAAAGGTATTTTATATTTGTTAAAGTAATAAGTAGGAAAAGTACTTAGAACAAAGCGTGAAGAACCTATCTTCCTCAGCCGCATCGGCCTCCTTATATAGTGTTCTTCCTGCCTTTAGTCATGTGACCTAAAGTGGTCACATGTGCGAAACTAAATCACAACAAACTAGTCATGTGACCAAAGTGATCACATGCTCAAAACCTATGATCTTCTAGCAAGATTATGTGCGAAACTCATAAACCAATCATAACGCAATAACCAAGTCATATGACTCGACTGAGTCATATGCACAAAACCCATGACATCATAATGAGGTCATGTGCGAAACATAAATCATATGCGCAAGGCTTACCTATAAGGCACACTCGTAAGGCATACTCGTCAGGCGCATGTCCCATGACTCATACTTGAGCCATGTGCGAAAGCATCACAAATCCCACACATAACTAATCATATAACCCGAATAGGTCATATGCGTGAAACAATAACATACCTGTGACTCATAACCATGTGTCACGTGAAAAACCCTTTCCTCGCTAAGCCACGTTCGTGACACTTATAGAGTACTTATAGTAGTAAGGAAAGTTACAAAGACAGGAATTTGCTCTTATGTGTGAGAGATTAGCAATTGAAAAGAGAAAAAAATACAACTGAGCAGTAATGAACTGAAATGATGATACTGGAGTTACAAGCATCTATTAAGTGAAGATTGAGTAGAGGAGTTGAACAATGGGAGATGATCAAGAGAGTTAAGACTGATTTGACAAAAAAGACAATAAAGATATTATTGAACTTAATCAAATTTAAATTTTCAATTATTTTTTGTTTATTCTTCTCTGAGATTATTTGTTTTATTATTCTATTGTTTATTCTACTTGTTTATTTTACTTGTTTGTTTGAATTTTTTTTTTATTTTTAATTTTGATATTTTTAATTGTATTATCAATCAATAGTTATCAATTAATTAGTTAAAAAAAAAAATTCTGGCATTTGATATCTCTATTCTGTTCCAGCTCAATGCTCTGCCTCAATACTTATAATCTCATCCTCTTCCCCATCATTTCTTTCTTGCTGCCTATTGTAATTTTGTACCCATTCCTCATCACTTTCAAAGTTACATAAAAAATTGTAAGGTACAAAACAAGATAAAATCCAACTTAATACTTATACATGATCCTGTACCCTTTTAATATTAATATATATACCTCTTAGCAACCTCCAGTGATTTTTCAGATTCCTAAATGCATTTTCAATCTTGACTTGTATCATTACCAACTGTAAATTGAATTCCTTATACTCATTGGCTTTCTGCTTTGCAAGAGGCTCTTTATAGGACATCATACAATGCCTCATAAGACAGTAGGCTTTATCTGCTAAAATGTATTTATCGGGGTGAGAGAAAAAAACAATTCGAGCTTTTAAAAAATGAAGTTTTGTAAAAAAACATTGGCATCACTTACTAATACCGGAAACTTTCCTAATATAAAGGTAAATTTTCTTCTGCTATTGTAAATAGCTTGCACATTAAGTGTGTATTGTTTTTTTCGATTAAAGTAGATCTCACTATGATAGGATGAACTGTACTGTAGCACTAGGTCCATCCTATCAAGAAAGCCCACCCACATGGGAAAGCCACTTGCCTTTTCAATCTCCCGTCTCATCAGAGAGAAATCGACTCTCCTTGGCTTCGGCCATGAGACAAAATATGGTAGTAGGTGAATTAGAGCGGATATAATTTGATCGCAGTAAAGTCTTATAGTCTCTTCTTCAATCCCCAGTTGAGCTGCCACACAAACAACTGGTACCCCAGACCCTCCTAAGAAGTATAAGACTGTTGCTAACTACTTTTCTATAGGAGCTTGAGGATTTCTAGAGAGGTTTTGAAAAATGAGATCCTCTCGGAGAAGCACAACCAAAGTGTAGAAGGATTCTCTTTTCATTCGAAAGAAAACCTGAAATCTTGCATTGGATATTGTATTGAACTAATATTTCTTATTTATATTAACATCTCCTTCATTCTTTGTTTATTACTATTTAAAAAAAAAATCAACTAAGCAATAAAATATACTTACATAATGTGTGAACAGGTACTCAATATGGGAAATGGGCAGCTGTAGTGCTAAATACCATATTTGTGATATTATTACTCCCAAATTGCCTATGAGTTTCCCAATTTCTTCTTCCTCATACTCCATACTTTCCTTCCTTCCTAACTCTATTCACAAATCCATCCAACCAAACTACTCTCTTCCCTGCCCCTTTAGGGGCTTTCTTGAGCAATATGAATAAGGTCACCCTTGGCCACAATTGTTGTGTTTGTGGTAGGTGAACTCTAATGATAGAATTTACTGTAGTAAATCCATGTCATTAAAGACTGTATCAAATAGAACGCTTGCTGACCACATATTTTGCAGTTGCTGTACTAGTTGGACTTTTTCAGAGGATCGTGCCATATTTGTCAAGTTCTTAGTTGTTAAGCAATTGTTTTTGGTTGGATCAGTACATATTTTACTGTATCAATACCCAGGTTGTTACAGATCTCTTAACATCTATTTCCACTTCAGTAAAATGTCTTATCAGGTAAAGTATATTGACAGTAAATTAACTACATTTGTGCATGCCAAGCTTACATGAAACAGCCAAGTTTGCTACTTTTTTTCAACGTTTTTAACTTTGAAAACTCCTAGTAAAAGAGAGTAGGATCCCATGACACAAAAATCCCAAGTAATATATACCTCCAGCTACTATGGAAAGCCTACAAGAGAAAATATGGAGAGATTCGATTCGGCTTGCACTGGGGCTTCCAATTGGGTTTGAACGCTGGCATCTTCTCAGCTGCTCTTACTAAGTTTTCATGAGGATAAATATTGGTAGGAGCCGGCTTTGACAAGTGGGGTGGCCCTAAGGGTTTTTATCGGGCTTCATGGAGCGGCATTTCTCTGTATTGTGGAGATATGACAGTTGCTGCATTATTGGCGAAGAAGAAATAGGATTTTGACGAAACAGATAATATGGGTAGAACAATACTTGTATGAGCAGCTTTAGGAGACTGTGGGGACGTTTTACAGATACTGTACTATTACAGAGGAGAGGTGCCAGAGCCGATACAGTGGGCATTAGGTATGGTCACATACTGTACTTGTGCTGTATGTACGGGGGGCATGAGGGAGCAATAAAGCTGCTATCAGAGCCATATGAATTGAGATTAGAGGTAGAGGAAACTTGATACAAACAAACAGGAGAGAAATGACACAGACACTACAACTTGGGGCAATGTCTACTTACACACATATACCAGTAATGATAGAGTGGTTGTTCATACCCCGTAGCAGTTAACAAGCAAGAAGATATCAATTTCAAATCTGAAAACATCCTATGAACCATTGGAGGGCTCAGCGAGGTGGCATCCTCAGTGAGGCATGGCAAGTCTTGGCAGCAATGGGACTCCACATTTTATTTCACCGTTTATAAGTCAATATATTTTTCCTTTCTCTTTTCCTTCTCTCATAAACATAAAACATTTACAAAACAAATCAGAGTAATGGCCTCTAAAGAGTCTGCCAACTCTTAAGGCACCAATACAAAACTGAGTAACAGGACTAGCATCCCTCCCCCCCACAGTCGAGAGATTATTCAACCTCCTGTCCAATCCCAGGTCCTTCCTTCTCCGCTCCATAGTTGAGAGATTATTCATTCAATCTCCTGTTCAATCCTGTGCCTGTCCCCCTCTCTCCAGATATTCTCAAAATCTGTTCCTCTTGCTGCAGTGTGGCTTCTGTCTTTTGACGCTTGGGTAATCTTCCTTCTTATTCTAGTCTTTCTATATTCTTCCTTTTTCTTATACATTCTACTGTTAGGCGGAGACAACTTGATAGACTTCAAGATTGTCTAGGCCAATCGAGATTCGTTTTTGTAGACGGAGATTGTCTAGGAAGTCTCGGACTTGGCTTGTTTTGTTTATGACTACTAGGAGCGAATTAAAGTAGGTAAAGTAGGGTAGAATCGTAAAAACAATATTATATTGTTAAGGTCTCTTCTCTGTTGCTTGATGATGTCTAAAGCTTGGGAGGTACTTCGATATTTATATTCCGCGTCTGAGTGTTCGCGGACTACATCTATTTATCATACAACTATGTACTTCTTTAATCGTAATTCGTAACGTCGAGTTTTCTTCCAAGGTGCAAACACCTGTGGACCCTTAAAACCATCACACCCTCTTCAGTAATTACGATATTTCTTCTTAGGAAATGTACTGTCCCCAATAGTAATATCCCGATTAGTAGAGTTTTTAGACTAATAGCCTACTTCTTAAGTTAAACTGAGTTGGCTCCAATTGTCTTCGCCATTGATAAAATGATCAGTCTTATCTACGGCTATATCTGCAAAGGTGGTCGTCATTACAACCATCGTAGGTCATTTGATTCCAACCCTTTGTAACTCCATACCCAACCAATAGATTTTCTTTGGATGACTTCCTATTCACTCGCAGGAAGCCACTCCACTAGACTGGTAATTAATCCCTCGGTTGGCAACCTTTGGTTGCTCTCTGGGTAGTAGGTTTCAGTAACCATTATAGTATTTGAGAATCACCCCTTGACTACAACGTTTTCCGAAACCCAGTTGCAACACTCCGTCAAGTTCGTTGGCTTCTTTGGTAGTGCCTTTTGGAGTTCTAGACTCTTCTGGTGTATGCAATTGTATCAGTCTCTAGTAGAAATCCTTTACTATTTGATACCATCTCATTATGTGAAATCGTCCCATTACCTACGGCCCATGCCAAAGGTCTCATACCTTTGAAGCCTACTAACTCTCTGAGTAGTTGACGGAATTACTCCGATCCACTTCCCAGGCCTAGCCGAAGGTCCCCTCTCATACATCCTGCGAATAGGATCCAGTCGGATGGACGGCGGCGACGTATACGGTGTTATTCTAATACCTTCAGTTCTGTGGTAATGTAGTCACAGGACACAACTGAGATTGATATATGTGATGATGCGCGGGCCCCGTAAGGGAGCTGGAGGGGAGTGTTGGAGACCAGAGATTCCGATTCCAAGTGGGGTTACCCTACTTAGACTGGTTTCTAGGTATCGGGTTCTGGCATTCCTAACATCTACTAACTTTTACCTTCTCATCTCAACTAGATTGGTCACATTCTGGTACCTCTACTGTATATATTCACAAATCTTGATCAAAGAATCTTACAATGTCTTTCTTATCAATCCAAGCGCTTTCTGAAGTGGGTATCTGGGTTTGATTTGCAGTTTTCTTCTTTCAAATATCTGCTAACTGCTTTTGAAGCTTCTCGATACGATAATTCTTCTTATTAACTTTGGTAAGTAACTCATCTGCAGTAATTGGAAAATTACTTACAATCTTTTTTAGTTTCCATTCTTGCGGGTCATTTCTCAGTAGTATTGCAAGTACAATAGGTTTTAGCTATTTAATTTCTGTTCTATTTTGAGGTATTTATAGCTCATTGATATCCTAAGTTGAGAAGATACTTAGTGGTTCAATACTGACTACTGGGAAATGCAGTTCATGGTGTTGGAAATTGGTGGAATTTAGACTTTGAGAATTTGATCGGAGTCTGCCAGCCTGAATTTTGGCTAGGATAATATCTCAGTTGATTGGTACCAGTCCTGTATTATGAAATCCACTCTGTATATTGTTGTAATTAAAGGATACATGATGTGTAATCATGAGAATTTCATAGAAATTCTTCTTTGAGAGACTATACTCATGTTACTCAAACCAGGAGTTAGTTCCTGTTGGTGTATTCCTGTTGGTAATGATGTTTGTAAGAACTGAAAATAGACACATTAAGTGGCTGTAAATGGTGAGTTGTATGTGGAGGTAAGTAGTATGGAATAATCTTCTGTGAAATACAGAATTGTAACGTGTTCGCAAGGTGCTAATCATGTTAACGGTAATAGGTACGATAGTTGGCAGGTGGCCTGCTCTTCCAGAGAGGAGGCAAGAGCTGAGAACTAAAGGAGGCTTCGAGGGTGTACTGAGGAACACAGAAGTAACCATTCAACCAAGTATATTGAAATACTGTCTGTCGAAGTCTGCCTTTTCTATCGTAGAAACAGGCGGTCTTTAAATACACTAATCTGTTCATGTCTAGCATGAACGAAACTAATCAAAGGTATCAATTGATACTCTTTGGTAAAAATCCTTAAGTATCAAAGCGATACTTAAAACAAAACATAAAACAAAACCTAGTATCAAACGATACTTAAAACAAACCAAGTATCAAAGCGATACTTAAAACAAAACATAAAACAAAACCTATAACTGAGTACCCGTACCGGTTACAAGAATTCTAAAAACTGAATATTGACATGACTGCTGTGACTATTGAATAGGAGAAGTTGAAACTCGCCAGCTGCCTTTTGTACTGACAAACTACTCAAATTAAAGTTTCTCCATAGGTATTCTCATCCCATCTATTTATAGTTGTATTCTTTGTATGTCTGACTGAAGAGAATATTCTCAGGCACACCTTTAGCTCTTCTGAACCATTCAGATACAAACTCCTCTGCTTTCAATCTGATTGTTGGATCTAGTGCTGTTTTATAAGTACAGATATCTTCAATCACAGTTATAAATTCTTGTATGCTATCCATTTTAATATTAGTATTTAGTTGTAAAATAATGATAATTGAAGAAAAAAAAACAAAAAACATACTTTGGATATGATAGTTCAGTTGTCCACTTTCTCTAAATTCTCGAATTATTTTTAAAACTTATTCTGATTGACCAAGTCTGAGTAGAAATCCAACCTCATCTATATTATATATATTCTGAGGTTTTATACTATACTCATGGACAATCATTTCTAACTATATAAAAATATAATTAATACTTGTTTAAATTAATAATAATAAAAAATAAGAATATAAGATAAGAATAATAATAATAAAAAAAAGAAAAAAAATACCTCATCAAAGAAATGATTCATTAATTGGATATCATTTCCTCAGATATCGCAAATGGGATCTAACTGTTTGCCGAATCATGACTTGACATCAGGATGCCTTTTTTTAAAATCAATTTCCCATTTATTACTAACAACTTCACTAGGACTTCACTTTTGTAAAACTGAGGTGGTAATTTCATGTAACTGCTATATCGTTGGGGGAAATTCAAGGCGGTACCAAAAGTAATACCGTTCCAGTACAATTCTCTCCTCCTTTTGAGTAACCTTCTGTCTCCGTTGACTTTCTACTTCTTGTGTTTTTCTTCCCTGGCATCAATGCATCTGTAGTTGGAGTTATTCCAACAATCTCCACAGCAACTGTAAGGCTTGGAGCCTTTCCCATAATAGTCATTTCAATGGCCATTTGGTCTTATATGTGGATAGGAATACTGTATACTTAGGATCAAGAGATAAAGATACCGGGTTAACCTG
>NW_003298777.1:957078-987999 GCF_000151645.1 Tuber melanosporum
CTGTGCGGTAAACAAATGTTCGGCGCTGTATATCTGTCGCGGAGGCAAAACTTTCTCCGGCCTAAGTTAGATATAAACGTGGGTTGAGGCACCAGCGGTACTGGAAATTCATGTAGGGGTCACGTGGTGGTCTATGGCCCATAACCCGTACTCTCCTACCGTATCATCAATTACTCCCTTCCCTCACCCACCTGCAATCACAGCACCGTTTACCACCATTTATTAAATAATAACTCGACACCCTCGTAAACCTCTAGTACAAATAGTACGGAGAGGTAGTGCTGGGAAATTAATGGATTAGAGGAAGGGGGAGAGAAAGACCCCATTGGAGAGGCTACTGGGCAAATACATGAATCATTGTGACACCCGTAAGCAATACAGCAATGTGCCCTTGAGTCCCGATAATTAATTCTACAGAGGATCGTACACTATGATGCTTCTTGAATTTGTTTTGATAATATTATTATAATAATATGATAGATGCAAATTCCACCAGAGATTAGATGGAGTACCAATGGGATGGGAGATATTTTTGAATGTTTAACCACATACTCTGCCAAGCCTGGGCATGGAGAAAGGAGAATCATATAATCCTTTCCCACAGTACCGGTGTGAGGTCGAGTGCGAGTTGGGTGATATTCCTGGATCTGGTAGGGTATTTACCCTGATGGTAACCTTTCTATGTATGATAGGCAGCTTGGCATATGGATGTTTGCCATTTAGGCTGCAGCACCTTCCTTGCTTAACAGAGAGGGCGAGCTTCAGTCAATACAGGCATAGTCAACATCGTTCCTCCACCTTCATTGGTTGTAGCACTATCTCCTTTTGTACCTTCTGTTCTGCTTTAGTTACATGACAGATCTGCTGGCCAATTTACACAGAGCTATTGTCAACCATAACAGAGCACTGTACCATTGGAGGGAAAATATCAGAAGGTACCAGCGTAATCGACACACCATTCGACAAAGGAAAAGATATAAACAATTCCCACACCGGTAGCCCATCAGGGTAGATATATCGCCAGCCGAAATTAGGATATCGGATCACACGGTGCAACCTGGTATTTAATCACCAGTTTAAGCTGTCTTTCAATCTGATCTCTTTTCACCCGTTGCCACATAGATCATCTACCCATTCCCTATTTTGCCACCACAAGTTTCCGATTTTTCGACCCTGTCCGAGTACTATCATAGTACTTTTGCTTGGCCTTTTTTTTTTGAGGTTGTGTAAGGGCGGCACTCATCGTGTGACCCATAGCCTAGATTTGTTCAGAAGGTTTGATAATATTACGGTATCATCTTGGAAATTGGGACGACTAAATGTGGGGGAGCGGAGCATGGAAGGGATAGGACACTCAATAAGCGGACAAACTGTGGGGAAAGCCTGAAAAATTAAGCCATTCTTTGCTGCATAAGAGCCTCACAATGAAACATTTTGCTTTTTTCGAAGAAAGGGACAATCCTATTGTTGGAACCTTGTGGCTACGCATTCTCAAGGCACTAGCCGCAAAAAGGACACTTCTCGCCTTGTGTCTTTTATTCCTTTCGCCCCCCCCTGGCAGCTTTCTTGATCTCGAAATTTTTTACCTCAGTCGCTCCTTTCAACCACACCATTCACAGCAAAATCAACTACCTCGACATCACAAGTGCCATTGTACCATGGATTCGCAACCTCCGGAGCAGGCTTTTCCGGCCGCATTCAGTGCTCATACCTCGCGCTTCACTCGGGTCAGTTTTTACTCCCCTTTAATTGATGAACAGGGGATTGGTAGCGATGCTAACGTGGCTCATCTGATTTTGAGCCCTTGCAACAGACGTACCAAACATACCTTGATAAGGTCACCCCGTTTACTCCCTATCGATGGATCGGAACGGTTGTATTGCTCTTGATCTTTATGGCGAGAATCTTGATAGCTCAGGGATGGTATATTGGTAAAATTTGCCCCCGAGACACTCTCCTCTCGGATGTCTCGCCCTTTTCTTCCCTTTTGATCACCACTGACAGATGCCTCGAAAGTTTGCTACTCTCTCGGCATTTATCTTTTAAACTTATTCATCGCTTTCCTCACACCTAAGTTTGATCCCTCCCTTGAACAAGATGACGAGCTTGAGTCTGGGGGTCCGAGTGCTTTGCCTACAAAGCAGGATGAGGAATTTAGACCCTTTATTAGGAGATTGCCCGAATTCAAATTCTGGCATAGTGCCACCCGAGCCATTTTCATCGCATTTGTGGCGACCTGGATTCGGGCAACTGATATTCCCGGTTGGTAGCCCCATTCACCCTATCTTGCCACAGAGTAACAGGCTAACCCATTATCACACAGTCTTCTGGCCCGTCCTTGTTGTTTATTGGATTCTTTTGTTCACCCTCACTAGTATGTGCTCATTATCTCCCCATTTGCTAACGATATTCTGCTAACCGCGATTGATTTATTGTAGTGAGGCGACAAATCCAGCATATGATCAAGTACCGTTATATTCCTTTCAGCTTCGGGAAGACCAGGTACGCCAGGTCTTAAGAAGGCTCCAAACAGGCTACTGCTAGGGGCATCTTATCAGCAGGGATGCTTTTGGGTGGGATATGCGGTCTGAGGAGTTTGGGATTTGGGTTTACATGGTACTTTTGCTTGAATAAAAAGGATTGGAAATGCAAAGGGAAAGGTCATGACGAACGAAAAGCTGTGTACTGTTAACTTGTTAATGTTGGGCGGTAGTGGGCCATACGTTGCCTATTTTTACCGTCTTGGGTTCCGAATTTTTCGCCGGTGTAAGTTTAGAGATTCGACCTGTAATTTTTCTATTTCACCTCTGCTCTCCCGTGTTTTCATATTTGAACCTTGGATCTGCAGGGCGGATGTGTCGGAGAAGCTCTTTTATGTCTTATTGGGGCTTGGTCTTAGTTTTATTTTAATCGTAGGGCTAGATGATATAAGTCGCCATAATTGTCTTCGTTATGAAAACCAGGAGAACCATTCACCAGCCAGACAGACACCGAGACACGCGTACACAAGCACGAAAAATTTAAAGGATTGTGGGTGTCCTGAACGTGCTGAAAGCGGCTATCCCTTCGTTCGCCGAATTTCAGAACCTTTTAGCGCTGGCTCGGCCAGGGATCACTAACTAGAGTGGGCATGATGGAGCTAGTAAATGTGGCAGTGTAAGTACTCGAGTACTTTGACATACTCAGTGGCATAGTACCATGTGATGAAATACCGTGCTGGAAGAGTGAGATTGAGACTTGAAGTTTTTTGTTTCAATTTCAGATGTGATTTGGTTGTAGAAGCCTGAGAGCTAAACATCCGACTCGTGATACATGTGCATACAATAGGAAAGACAGAGAGGAACTTTGCAAAAAGAAACTGGAAAGAAGTATGACAAACTTTTCCAAGAATTGGTGCATTGTAACTAGATTGGGGAACTTGAAGAAAAGTACCAGCAGGATACAAGGGGGGAAATGGGTTGGCATCTTGAGTCTATAGAATAGTTAGCATACAAAGAGTATTGCTAATTGAGAAGAAGGGCTTAAAAGTATACCTCATATCTTAAATTAGAGGAAATAGGTATGGGTATTATAGTAGAAGGGTGGAGTTCGGGATGCTTGACTAGGTAGCAGCAGAAGAGACAAAGTTGCTTTCGTCCGCGTTGAATTTGGTGATTACTGGGTGATTCTCTTTGAGGATCAAGATTATAGTTCTTATCCACATACCCGTGATGCTGGCTTTGACTGTTATTTCCCCTCAAAGTATTACCAGTCTGGGGATACCCATTGCATATAGGCTTCTCAGATAAGTTAACAGTGATTTGCTGACTGGAATGAAGAGAGTAGAAGCCTTCCATTACAAGGTTTTAAGCTAATCAGGTACGAAAAAAATCCATGATGTCTCCAGTACTGGTCATACGGATAAGAGGCTACAAGTGAAGTCCAAGATTCTGGCTTTTGAGCTAATAGGAAGGAATTAATGATAGCGGTATCTAGGAGCCAAAAGAAGAGGGGAAACCAATTATGGCAAGTTCGAAGTTGTGTGTAATAATAGCTGCATCTTTGGTCGGTGATGTCCACCCCATCCATATAGTCATTGTAGTCAACTAATAGCTTTGGTAGCCTTAACTCTTGAGTAATATCATCTCCCCAACCTGCTTCTACTAGCTGCCTATTTGCATTGGTGATTCTAAGTTGTCGGCGAAGTCCAGTTGCAAAGTTTTCTGGTTGTGGTGTGCAGGTATGATAGGTGGTAAGAAACCAGACCAAGGTCTTATCCTGCCATAAGACAGCTAAAACAGAATCCATAGTAATGGCAGTAAGAGTATTCCAGGCTAAACATTGTTTTCTTTTATCAATCTTAAACAGGGGAGGATAGGAAGCAGAGGGTGGGTGAACTGTACCACAAGCTGCAATACCGTGCTCTGGGAATGTAATAAATAGTGGAATATTGGAAAAACAGTTGTTGCAATGGTGAATAAAGTGTTGGGATTGAGAGGGAAGTGATGATTATAACTAGAAGACTGGACAGGATGTAGGTAATAAAGACTACCTACTTGGTCCATTATATAGGTTGCTAAGGTGGTAAAACTTGTCAATATGGGAGGTAAACAGAAAGGAAAATGTATATTCTCTTTCATAAAGAGCTAATATGTTATACCCCTGAGAAATAGGTTTGGCTCTTATCATAATAGTATGAGAAGAGTGGCCCTTGAAGAGTACTATCATTTCATCCACTGAGACATTTGAGGCTGGTATAATGTACTGCTAAAAGTGGCTTTCTAACTAGGAGACCAGGGGCTGAAGCTTTTGAGCCCACTCATATTGAGGTGGTCGTGGTATATTGGGATTTACTGGCGAAACATGAAAATAGCGCTTTAGTTGTTCAAAGCGATATTGAGACATATAGTGGACAATCTTGTGAGTTGAAAATTCAGCACTTTTATTCCAATAAAGAGAAGCTCTCATGGCCTGATAGGCACCCATATAAATAAGGAATCCTAAAAAATCATTAACTCTCCTGTAGAGGTCCTTTGCCACTGTCGGCCTTTGGCAGTAGGTGGTAAATTTGCGTGCTTGATCTCTGTATAATTGTTTGTATTTTGTGCTAATTCTGCAAATATCTCTTGAGTGAAGAAAAGCTTAAAAAAAGTGCCTGGAGTTACTTATAGTCTTGCTTGACTTGAACAGTCACAGTCTTCCTCTGAGTCTGCAACTGGTATGCGTGGTCCAATTATTTCATATTGGTCAGAGAAGTTTTCAGGGAGTGTGACGATTCGGCTATGCTCTGGTGCTTGATGCCTATATAGCTCGAAGGGTGGGGGGACTGGAAAGGATTCCTCCAACATCACCGGTGTCTCTATAGGCTCTTGATCCTGCTCATTTTTATTGTCCTTCTCTTTCTCCTGACTACTACCCACAAGAGCCTTATTTTCACTGTTAGCTGGTTCTTCTAGGACAATCTCCTCCTCAAACTTGTCTAGGACTGGAGACTGTAATGGCTGTATTCATGGAGATGGAACAAGCTTGTTCAGAATAGCTTCTTGATTCTGGTATTTTCTGTTAATTGGAGAGCAAATTGCCATTGTATTTACATTACTTTGTGAATTTATGGGTGGTCTTGGGTGGGTAAGAGGTTCTGCTTTTACCAAAGGTCTGGAAACAAAACTAATAAATGACATTTTATCTGAAATAATTAGACCTACTTGCATTAAAATAGTGAGGAAATATTAATACTTACTGATTTATTGTGTTTGAATACAGTATTACAGTTGTTTGTATGAGTTTGTAGATGTCTACAGTTGCTTCATATCACTGATAAACTTGAAGTGGCACCTGTTGATGTCAGCAGGAGCTGACCATTGCACCACTATTCCACTTTCGGTAACAAGACATGCTAAGTGGCATTTAGCACGAGGTCATGAATACAGATGAAGGGATACTCTTCTTCCCATCACTTCAGAGGTACTGCCTATAAATTTTGTATATTCCACTAGCAAGAGGGCGATGCACTAGTAGGGAGGTAATGTGCTAGCAGGGTGCAACAGGATAGATTAGTGATAGTGGCTTTAGGTTTGTGTGGGCCTTAGCCTATGTGAAGGTAAATACATGAAGGTAAACACATAAAGGTAAATTATTTCTATTCTCTATCAGTAAATATAAATTTAATATTTGGTAAAGAGGCTATTTGCATTAATGACCGCTTGATATCTTTCTGGCATGCTTTCTATCAACTCACTATACTCATGCTGCCTAATACTTTTCCAAGCTCGTTTGACTATTGCTGTTAGGAATACTGAGATCCTAATACCTAGGAGCTACCATAAGTAGGGTAACCCCACTCAGAAAACAGAATTCTTGGTCTCCAACACTCCCCTCCAGCCCTCTTACCAGGCCCACCTGTCATTATACTTAACGATCTCAGTAGCGTTCTGTGACTATAATGCCACAGAATTGAAGATGTTAGAATAATACTGTATATGTCACTTCCATCAGTCTGACCGGATCCTGTCAGCGTCATATATAAGAGAGGACCTTTGGCTTAGTCTGGGAAGTACAACAGAGTAAATCTGTCAACTACTCAGAGAGTCACTAGGCTTCAAATATGTGATAACTTTGGCATGGACTGTAGATAACAGGATGATTTTGAACTAAGATATGGTATCGAATGGTGAAGAATCTCAATGAGAAACCAATATTCGTATCCATCCTATGATAACCAGAAGAGTCTAGAACATTAAGGAACACTACTATAGAAGCCAATAGACTTCACAGAGTGTAACAACTTAGTCCAGGAATGCTCTACTATTGCGGGAATAATTCTCAATACTTGAATGACGATTAAAATCTTATTATCCAGAGCAACCAAAAGTTGCCAACTCAAGGATTATCTGTTAACCCAGTAGAATAGCTTCCTGCGAGCTAGTGGGAAGTCCTCCACAAGATATTTGTTAGTTGGATATGGAGTTATGGAGGGTTGAAGTCAGATGACCTAGGAAGGTTGCAATTATGACTACCTTCAAAGATACAACCTGCAGATGAAACTGATCATTTCATTAATGATGGAGACAATTGTTGCCAACTCAGTTTAACTTGAGAATTAGGCCATAAGTCTAAAGACTCCAGTGATTGGATAATTACTGTTAGAAATAGTATGATTCCTAGTTAGTTATATTATAATTACTGTAGAGGATGTGATGATTTTCAGGGTCTCCAGGTATTCGCATCTTTGAAGAATGCCCGATGTTGTGAGTTATACTCAGAGAGGTATATAATTGTATAATAGATAGATGTATTCTGTGAACACTCAGATGTGGAATATAAATATAGAAGTACCTCTCAAGCTTTAGATATTATTAAGCAACAGAGAAGAGACATTAACAATATAATATTATTCTTACGATTCTATTCTACTTTACCTACTTTACTTCACACTTAGTAGTTATAAATAAAACTAGCTTAATTTGAGCCTTTCTGGACAATCTCAGTCTATAGAAACAAATCATAGTTGACCTAGATGCCCCTGAAATCCATCAGGTTGTCTGCCTAACAGCTGCCCTCAATCTATCATATGTCATATTTTCAGGAAAATTATCTTGTAGATAATCTTTTATAATATGCCATACTTTTTTAATAGGATTTAGGTCTGGGGAGAATGCAGGTCAGTGAAGAACTGAAATACCTCTTTCTTGAAGATCTCTTTCTGTGTTACCAGCTTCATGTCCTGGTGCTTTATTTTGTATAAAACATAAAGAAATTCCCTCTCTATAATACAATTTAAGATACTTATGAATAATAGGAATGGTATGTGGACAGTAACTTTCAGAATTAATAGAACCCTAATCCTCCTCTCAAAAGGTTCCTGGCCCTTGAGTCTCTCCATGAAAGCCACCACAAACCATCTATCCAATCTTTCTTTGTGCTTCTCTACCATACAAGTAGGATTCCACTCCTCCTATGGCCTTCTTGTTATCCAAGTCCTTGTATACCTCCCTCCCGTAATCTTAGTCTCATCAGTCCATAAAATAGAGTACCATTGCTGCATTGACTAGTTGATATAGTCATAAGCCAATTGTAATCTAATTACTCTGTTGAGTTCTGTAATAGGAGGTTTGCTCATTGCTAGGTACTGGTAAAAGCTTTCCTTGATTAAAGCTGATTTGATGGCAGATTTTCCTACCCTAGGGGTATCTGGTATCATACCGGTTCAAAGTACAGGTGCCTATTCCTAGCACTAATGTATACATAGGCTATATGGTCCTCAATCTGAGCCTGACTAAGATTGGGAGGCTGGCTAGGTTTTTTTTTTTGGGGTAGGTAGAGATGTGCATGCATACTGAATTTGCTGTCAGGAAAATCCAGTCCTCTCTTGAATCTGTTCATACTTGTAACCTAGGGAGCGGAGCAGTTGGCAATCTTGTTTCTGATTGCAAGTAAGATCTAAAGTCTTTGAGCTCTCAGCATTTTTGTTCCCAGGGATTGAGTTCTTGGTATTCCAGTTTGGAGGTATCTTTCTCCACAATATATAGAGTACTTGTTACTGTATAGGATATTAAAGATGTGTCCCTCAAAGTTTCTTGCTGAGTATTAGCATTTATGAACTATTCAGCGGTATAATTCACATTATACATATTTAATTTTGACCAACCAAACTAGACTTTACGTTTCACAGACCGTTTTTTCAACATACCTGAGTATGGTCTGCAAGTTCCAGTTGATGATTTCTTAATTAACTAAGAAGTGAGGGCAAGAGTTCTTAGAAGTTGAATCATAACATCTTGGAAGCGTAGCAAAGACAAAGTTTGTAAAACAACTTTTACTAGTATCCAAGATCTCCAAGCCACTATTCCCAATTAGCTACCCACCCTTCTTGCTAGTACATTATTCTTCTGTAAATACACTACTCCCCGCTAGTGGGATATATAATCCCTATAGGCTGGACCTCTTTTAACTAGTATTCAAGTACTCCAACTAAGGCAAGCAGATAGTTAGTATTCAGAAAGTAACTGAAAACAGTACAGTCAGAGTTAGTGCTAATGATACTCATAATATAACAAAGATGAAAGTAGATTTAGTCAGAAGATATGAAATTACAGTGGGTGGGGTAGTTTGCAACTGGATGCCACTTTACTTTTAACTCTTGGACACTACCGTAATCAACTTCTTTCTTATTACTCAACAGTATATGGATAGAGGGTGGTGTTCACTTTAGCAATCAGTACTATGAATGACTGGTCTAGGGTCTTGTGGAAATTGGATATCAGCAATTACATCCTACTTATGGAGAAGTACTCCAACTATAGTTATCAGAGCCCTAAAAGCATATTACTGCAGGTAATAAGCCAGCAAGTTGCATAATAAGCTATATTGCAAAAATCACCCACCTCTCATCTATGTAGAAAGATAGAGATACTAACACACTCTCACACCTGAACTCAGAATCTCAAATGAGATCTCAATTGTCACAAACTTGGTAATGATAGGGCAGATTAAAGCAGAGGAATAAGGCTTTCACATAATTCATACTAGTGAGTCATAGATGTTTATTATTATGTGATGACTCACAGTTATGAGTTAAATGATGTAATGACTTTTGAATGTGGCTCAGACTTATAAGTTATGAGTCTCAAACATGTAATGTAGTTAGAGCATGTGACTTGTTATAATGATTATAATTGGGTTTAGTATGTTACACATTTGACTCATAATGGTCAGCTGAAGAATTGTTAGATAGAGATGATATGTATAGACTCAGACTCGTCGGGGCCAATCAAGATTTGATTCATAGACAGAGAATTTGTCTAGGAATGCTTAAAGAGTTACTTCTTTGATTTAAAACAACTAAGAGTGAAGTAAAGTAAAATAGAATCATGTAAACAATATTATATTGTTAAGGTCACTTCTCAGTTACTTGATGATATCTAAAGCTTGGGTGGGACTTCGATATTTATATTCCACATTTGAGTGTTTTCAAACTACATCTATCTCTCCTACAAATTATGTACCTCTTTGACTATAACTTGCAATGGCAGATATTCTCCTGAAGTGCAAACACTTGGAGACCCTGAAAACTATCACACTCTTTTCGGTAATTACTTTTTTGCCAATTGGAAACTGTCTGTTTCCAATAGTAATTATCCAATCTTTAGAGTTATTAGACTTATGGTCTAGTTCTCAAGTCGAACTGGATTGGCCTCAATTGTCTCCCCTATTAATGAAATGATTAGTTTCATCCAAAGATCATATCTGCTGGAGAAGTCATTAATATAGCTTTCCTAGGTCACCGACTTTAAATTTCCATAACTCTTGATCCAAGTAATAGATATTCCTTCTAACAAACGATTGGCAGATATTGCCTTGGTTGGCAACTTCTCATTATTCTAGGTAATAGGGCTTTAGTTGTTATCTTGTATTGGTAATAATTTCCACAACTACAACACATTTCTTAATCTAGTTACAATACTCTAAAAGGTCTATTAGCTTCTTTGGTAGTACTTCCTAGGAATTCTAAACTCTTCTAATTATCATAGAGTCGATAAGAATATGTTGGTGCTTTGTAGAGATCCTCAAATATTCAGTATCCAAACTTTGTACAAAAACTTCATGTTATCTATGGTCTACGCCAAAGATGTCTTATCTTTGAAAACTGGTAACTACCTAAGTAGTTGATGGATTTACTCCATTCCACTTCCCCGACCTAGCCAAAGGCCGACCCTCATATATCTTGTGAATAGGATTTGATCAGATAGACAGTAGTGATGTACATAGTGTTCTTCTGACAACTTCAATTCTGTGGTATTATAGTCACATGATGCAACTATGATCGATATCTACAATGACATGCAGGCTCTGTAAGGAGGCTGGAGAGTAGTGTTAGAGACTAGAAATTCTGATTCCAAGTGGGATTACTCTACTTAGAGTAGTTTCTAGGTATCTGTGATGTGTTTGCAAGGTACTAAGCATGTTTTAGAGTAAGGTATGATAGTTAACAGGTGGCCTATTGTACTAGAGAGGAGACAAGAGCTGCAAACTAGAGAAGGCTTCAAAGGTGTACTGGAAAAAGTAAAGAGTAACCATTCAATCAAGTATATTGAAATACTATCTGTAGAAATGTGCCTTTTCCATTGTACAATCTGACGGTCTTTAAATACACAAATCTGTTCATGTCTAGTATGAACAAAACTAATCAAAGATATCAAGAGATACTATTTGGTAAAACTCCTTAAGTATCAAAAGAATACTTAAAACACAACACAAAACAAAACCAAGTATCAACTGATACTTAATATAAACCAAGTTTTAGAATGATACTTAAAACAAAACATAAAACAAAAGGAAGGATCAAATGATACTTAAAACAAACTAAGTAGCAGATGATACTTAAAGCAAACTAAGTATTAGAGCGATACTTAAAACAAAACATGAAATCAGACTTTTAACTGAGTACTTGTACCAGTTATGGTATCAGATCCTGGTACTCTGAATAATGATTTCATATAACTTATACTTGTAAGTCATAAGATATGGTGATATGAGGTAGGCATTACAGAGGATTAAGGTTAGATGAGTTTTCTGTATAAATGGATAGGTCAAAGGACCTTTGGTGCAGCATGCTCCGTCGCTCCTATTTTCCTCCCACATAGTTTGGCAACACCACGTCAACTATTATAGGCCCCTCCCACTCCCCTCTGCCCTCTCGATAGTTCCTGCCTAGGGGCACGGTTAACTCCTCTATCCTCTCCTGCTTTGGCCTCGCTTGTCTCTTGTCTGCTTGATGGAGGAGTTATCTGGGCTCGCCCAGTAGCCCTATCTTGCTAATAGGGGCTCACTTAGCTTTAGCATGGTCAGCTTCCTCTCTTCACTTCCGGACGGCACTGGCAGTGGTGGATGTCCTTCTCCCTACTTGAAAGATCCCCATTGGGGATCGCTTCGGCTAGTAACTTCGGGGTCTGTCTCGCGGTGAGATTTGACCATACCCTCCTAGTCGCTCGGTTCAAGTTTGGTTGCCTTCCTCACCTCGCCCTTCCCCCTTCCCACCACCGGTGGGATCCCTTCCACTAAGTGACGCTATCTCTCGGAGAACAAGGAACTACATGAGAGACGCGGTAATACGACAGGTTTAGTTTCGTTTGGGTCTGCACTGGGGTCTTGGGCCCTTCCTACCTTTTTTCTCTTCGCTCGCGTCGGCTGGTACCCTACTACTGTCAGCTGGTACCATACTACCTCTCCCTCTTTTTCTGCTTTGGGCAGCTCCTTCGGCCCTCCCAGACGGATGGCTTGAGGCTTCTGTTCTGCCAATACCTCCTGCTTACAGCAGGCGCACTTTCCTTTCGGTTTCTCCTGCTCGCGACCGTGGGCTATATGCCCAAGACATACGTTGATGTCACCTATATGGTGCACCTATTTATTTTTTTGACTTCACGGGTGAGACCTGACCATTGGTTTGTCCCAAGTGGGGGGCACGGATTGGGTTGGTATCTGGCTATTGTAGGTGAGGGATTGGTTTCGGCCTTTAGTTTGGTGTTACTTTGGTTTGGGTTTTCTTCTGTTCAGTGGGGGGTGTACTGTCGGGATGGGGGTTTTTCCTTTCTTTGAAGGATGAGTTTCTGGGCTTTCTGTCTTTACCATTTGTAGATAGTCGTGTGGGAGACTTGTGGGGGAGTTTCTTAAACCGAGGACTGGTCAGGTATCAGTGGCTCTAGGCGAGACCCCTCCGCGCTCAAGTCGTGGGACCTTAGGGTCGGGCACATGGCTGCTGGTGTTAGCCTTTCTGGGGTCACGGTTTTTCTTCTGGCTGCTTGAGAACAAGGCGGGGAGGAGGTGCGGGTCTACATGGCGCAAGCTGATATGACCCTCGGCCTTACTTTTGTTAAAACGGATAAATAAATAAGATTATATAAAAAAAAAAAAAAAAGCACCTCTGTTGCAGCATGCTCCGTCGCTCCTATTTTCCTTCCACATAGTTTCGCAATACCACATCAACTATCGTGGGCCCCCCCACTCCCCTCTGCCCCCTCGATAGTTCCTGCTTAGGGGCACGGTTAACTCTTCCATCCTCTCCCGCTTTGGCCTCGCTTGTCTCTTGTCTACTTGATAGGGGAGTTATCTGGGCTCGTCCAGTAGTCCTGTCTTGCTAATAGGGGCTCACTTAGCTTTAGCATGGTCGGCATCTTCTCTTCCCTTCCTGGTGGCACTGGCAGTGGTGGACGTCCTTCTCCATACTTGTACGATCCCCATTGGGGAATGCCTCAGCTAGTAACTTTGGGGTCTGTCTCGCGATGAGATCTGACCATACCCTCCTCGTCGCATGGTTTAAGTTTTGGTTGCCTTCCTCACCTCGCCCTTCCGCCTCCCTACAACCGGTGAGATCCCTTACACTAAGTGACGCTATCTCTCGGAGAACAAGGGACTACATGTGTAACCGGTACAGGTACTCGGTTATTGGTTTTGTTTTATGTTTTGTTTTAAGTATCGCTTTGATACTTGGTTTTGTTTTATGTTTTGTTTTAAGTATCACTTTGATACTTATTTAGTTTCACCCAAGTGTATCGATCGATACCTTTGATTAGTTTCATTCATGCTAGACATGAACAGATTTGTGTATTTAAAGACCGCCTGTTTCTACGATAGAAAAGGCAGACTTCGACAGACAGTATTTCAATATACTTGGTTGAACGGTTACTTCTTTGTTTCTCAGTACACCCTCGAAGCCTCCTTTAGTTCTCAGCTCTCGCCACCTCTTTGGAAGAGCAGGCCACCTTCCAACTATCGTATCTATTACCGATAAAGTGATTAGCACCTTGCGAACAGATTACATTTTTTTAACCTCAGCAAGTGGTTAAGAACATGTCCCCGGATTTAGGCCTGATCAACCTATCGATATCGACCTCAGAATGCTAGCGGAGAGAAGCAGCACAATCACGGCACATTCGGCTTCGTCTCAAATCCAAGATAGAGTCTTTGACGACCAGGAGTGGGAAGCAAATCCCATGACAAGACCTTACAAGAAAGAAACAACTCTGGCGCTCTGCTAAAGAGCCGGGTGACCTTGTAAACATGGAAGACACACAACCTCCAGGAGAATTCCCTTCTACTCCAGCAAAGAAGCCTTCCTTTGAACCTCCAATCGATCCTGAATCCAGTAGCAAATCGGATATGGCTAGCACAGGAGGAGGGCCCTCTGGAGGAGGAAAATCTCGGGCTCAGCCTGAAGAAGAGGAAGCTCCTGCAGCATTTGAACCCCCTAAGTTTAAACTCCACCTCCCAGCGAAGTTTACAGGAGAAGGAAAAGACCTCAAACCTGAAGCCTTTGACCGATGGGTGACGGAACTCACACACTATCTTCTCCTGCAAGGGAAAGATGTGGAAGACCCTACACTAGGACTATACATTGGATCATTTTACGAAGGAAAGGCAACCGACGCATACCACTAATGCTATAAGGAATACGGCGGAAATGTAAGATTAAGAGGATCTACAGTTCTCGATTATCTGAATGTGCGATTCCAATCCTCTATTACCAATGACCTCCTATACAACAAATTCAACCAGCTCCAGCAAGTTAATAGAATGCATGTCGAGAGAATCACCGATGTGGCTACAGATCTGATGATGTATAAGGACCGAATGGAGAAAGGGAGTATCCCCAAGTACATTTTGAAGCGGCGATTCTACGACACTATGCACCCTAACCTCCGGTGAAAAGTAGAACCACTCGAGGAAGACGGTGACGATATTGCAATAATAATTGCAAGAGCAGAGTGAAAGGACGCCATTCTCCATGAGACCAAGGCATACAAAACACAGACATCCTCTAGTAGAAATAATCAGCCACTGCACAAGGCCTCCAACAACTCTGAAGATGATACCCCACGAGCTTTTAAGAAGAAAACAAAATTCTCCAAAGAGTCGAGAAGGCAGAAAGGAGAATGTTTTGAATGTGGAAAAACAGGACACATGGCAAAAAACTGCCCTACGAAGAAAGGGAAAGGAAAAGCAATTAAGCAAGAAGCATCAGCCAACAAGGTTGAGAGCGATAGTGATGATGCCCAACCCAGCGAAGATGAGGAGATCCATATCGGATACATTGATGTGAGAATACAACAGTGTTCGACCTCCGGCTACATTCAAGGCATACACCGCCCTGGAAGGTACTATTCTCATCAACAGTAAAAAGGCTCGAGTCCTATTCGACACTGGTGCAATCGGAAGAGATATGATCAGTAACGCTTTTGTCTCTGTCTATGGACTTCCAACTCGAGACCTTAACCAACCCATACCAGTCAATATGGCAGTTAAGGGATCATGATCCACAAGCCATAAAACATGCAGTGCAACAATCTGACTTGGTTCTGCCATCCTGCCCCCCCAGAAAATGTTAGTCGGAAACCTAGCCAAATACGATGCCCTAATAGGTATGCCATTCCTGAACCGCCACAAAGCTGTAATCAGGTGTGGGGAATCAACCATCGATTTCCCAGATCAGAAGGTCAGAGTCTCATGCAAGCCGACAAGCGGAGAGTACCGAGCCGGAGTCTGTGAAACAACTGCGCAATAACTATTGGATGAATACTCTGATGTTTTCCCTGATCAAATACCCGATGAACTACCACTAATGAGAGAGGTGAACCACCACATTCGCCTCTGAGACCCCTCTAATCTTAAGGACCAACCCACCTACTCTATCCCTGACGCATACAAAAATCCACTATGTGACTGGATCAACCAACAGATAAGAAGAGGAGTCATCTACCGAGCAGAAGCCCCAGGTGCCGCTCCTATGTTTGTTCAACCCAAAGCAGATGGCAAAAGAATCCGCCCCTTGGTTGACCTTAAACTACAGAATGAAAACACAGTTATGGACAGCTCCGCTATCCCAAACCAAACCCAAATCCTAAATGCAGTTGGACGGGCTAGATTCCGAAGTAAGATTGACCTAAGCGATGCCTATTTCCAAACAAGGTTAGATCCGGATTCCGAACGCAACAACAGTTTCAAAACACCCTTTGGAAGTTTCATTAGCTGAGCTATGTTCCAAGGTGATATGAATGCGCCCGCCACCTTTATGCGAATTATGGAAAACCTCCTGAGCGAATACCTCCACCATTTTGTCTGGGTCTACATTGATGATATCCTCATCTTCTCGAACACCAAAATAGAACATGCCTATCATATAGGTTTGGTTTGTACCAAACTAAGTGAAGCTAAATTCTATGCTAGCAGAAACAAATCAATTCTGTTTGCTGATAAGCTCGATATCCTAGGACATGTTATAGATGACGAAGGAATACATGCAGCCCCTGGAAAAATATCCTGTTTAACGGAATGGACGACACCCCGAAATCAAAAGGAACTCATACGATTCCTAGGACTAGTCAACTACATTTCCCAGTTCCTTCCACACCACGCCACTGTGATAGCGCCACTCACAGACCTTCTTGGCAGTGCAGAATTCGTCTGGACCCACACTCATGACCAAGCCTTTACCAATATCAAGGAGTTGATTAAAAACACCAAGGTTATACAACCTATCGACTATAGTAAACCAGAACCGATATGGCTAATTACTAATGCATCAGATGTTGGAGTTGGTGCATGGGTTGGACAAGGGGTCTCCCATGAAATGGCAAGACCGGCAGCATTACACAGCGGGAAGTTTACTAACTCGCAGATGAACTATGGAACAACAGACACGGAAGCCCTTGCTGTGATTGATGCTCTCGCTGCTTTCAACCATATTCTGATGGGCAATACCTTCACTATTGTTACCGACCACCAACCTCTCACTAATCTTAAAACAGAAAGAATACCTGGAAGGAGAAGAACAAGATGGATAGGCGAGATCAGCAAATATGATGGAAAGATTATCTATACCCCTGGAAGAACGAACTATTTAGCTGATGCTCTCTCTCGCCTATATGAGAATCAAGACCTTGCAGATCCTCCTCTCGTTCATGACCATACAAGACAAAGCGAAGACAGTCCTGATGACACCTCCTATGAACAAGAACCTTCGGTGGCTACCGCCAGCTCAGACACTGCCTCGAATCCTTTCTCTTACACCATGTACAGAGCTGCCGGAACTGAACGAGGAAAAGACATTGATGATGAATGGAAAGACAATTGCACCCTCCGCAGCACACCTCCTCACAAGCTTGAACAAAGCAGACTCCACTGGTCCCACTGTTATTATGACACCTGCCCTTTTCACCAGACTGAGATTAAGTTCGGCAATATATACCAGAGACCATACTATATGTCTGCTGACGATTCTAAAAACACCAGCTTCGACACCGCAGAAGGAGCACAAGAGATGATCGGTGAAGATGGATTGACCCAACACCTCCATACCTTTAATCCTGTTCTAACACGACACCAAGGTCTGGAAGAACTTGAACAAGCCACAGCTTACGTGGATGCAATATCCTACTTACACCCCCCACAGTCAGCCCCGCCATCCTCTCCTCCTATAATTGACTCACGACCACTATATGGTGGACCCTTATGAGTATACAACAATGAAACCATTGTTTCTGTCATGCCTCCCACGATTTCCGAGCATCACCGACTACTCTATGAGACCTTTGAAGAAGAAGAAACCCCTGTCGAGTCGATAAGAGGATCTCTCATTGAGGATGAGCGAGATGTTAGATCAACCACAGAGGAATTAATCTCCTCTTTCCGAAGCCAAATGATAACAGGATATCGCCATGACCCGATCTACTTCAAAGCTATGGATAGCTCCAGGCATGGAGATCTCGCCCCCTATAACATATCCAGCGGAATGGTCTATACCAGTACCCGTTATGGTGAACATTGCTTATACATCCCAAAAGGCCATATGTTCAATGGAATGATAATTAGGGAATATGTCATCACCGAGATTCACAACAAAGGACACCATAGTGCGGACCGCAACCTCCAATGTGCCTCGGAATATGTCTACTGGCCTGAAATGCGAAAGGACTTCCGTGATTTCGTCAAACAATGTGAACTATGCCAGGCAAATAAGGAGCGAACACAACTACCTGAAGGGAAAGCCCAGACCCTCCAACTACCATGTGAAATATTCAAATCCTCTGCCATTGATTTTGCTGGGCCATTTAACTAGTCCGCAGGATATGACACCATCTTGGCAGCTGTGAATCGCTTTTCTGGATATACATGGCTAATACCAATGAAGGTTACCGATTCTTCCAAAGACACCTGGAATAACCTCCAATGATACCTATTCACACCCCATGGGTACCCTTATCTATTGTCAGTGATGCTGATCCCCGTTTCACTACCAGATTCTGGAAGCAAACCCTGACCTCCCTTGGAATCAACCACATTATGGCTGCTCCTGGATATCATGAGACTAATGGGCAGGCAGAACAAAAAATTCGCGAAGTCGAGACCGGAATTAGGAACATGAACAATGAACGACAAACCAACTGGGAACCAGCTCTTGTTGAGCTCGCCGCATATATCAATGCCGGATACTCAGACACCTTAGCAATGTCTCCATACAAGGTAATCTTCGGCCATCAATATCTTCTCCTACCTACAACTCTATTTAAGAACTCCGCAGTCCCCGCCTCCAATGACCACCTAAACCGCCATCAAGCAATTCGGAATGATGCTTTCCAAGCTGTTAAAGCAGCCCGATTCCGAAGCACCACTACTGCTCAGAAGCGATGACGCAAACATGTCCCTATTCTACCAGGGGATATGCTCATGGTACATGGAAACATGTTTATAACCAATGTTGGATGTAGCAAGAAACTGCAACCCCGATGGTGAGGACCCTTCAAAGTCTTATCCTTTGACGAGCATACAGAAAGCTACACGGTTCACATAGATGGACACATGTACCGCTGCAATACTGCCGTTTTCCACGCCTCTGCTGTCAAACGATTCCATCCCAATGACGACTCCAAGTTCCCTGGAAGAACCCACTCTCAACATGCACCTATCATCGTTGAGAAGAAAGATGAATGGGAAGTTGAAGAAATCCGAGACCACTGCCTTTAGCATGGAAATGATCAGTTCCTAGTCAAATGGAAAGGATATCCGACGAGTGAGAACAGCTGGGAGCCGCTAGAAGGGCTAGAGCACGCTATGGATATGGTGAATAAGTGGAAGAAAGACAACATGCCAAACAAATTCCTCCCCCCAATGATCAATTACATCACCATGTGCTGGACACCTACAATGCCAGAAACTGAGCGATGGCATGCAGAACTCAAAGGTAGGGACGGATTTTGGGCACCATACTTTGAGTCAGAATTTGAAAGCAGCGATGAAGAAAATCAAGCTATGGAGCAGGCTCTCGACAACCTTATCTGATCTACAATCACCATCCGAATACCATAATGATGTCAAACTATGTGGAACTCAATGTGAGGCTGCGACAACAGATTGTTGGACTGTTGTTGAACCGCGATGCTATCCAACTTGAAGACTACTTCGAAATTCTCTGGATCTATTACTGTCCTGATTGTGATCACGCTTGGGTTGATGTACAGCGTGAATCTGGTATTCGTGACTACTGTGATTTACATTTCTTTGAGTCTAAATGTTTTCTTAGGATTTCTTCTTGTCCCTGGTGTGATACTTATGATGAAGAGCTTTTAGCAGAAACTGAAGCTATGAGTTTCTCAGACTCCGCTTTTGATGATTATTAGGTTTTGTTTGTTTGAACAGTTGTTTTGTTTTGGGGAATGAGACCAGTATAGGTACTCGGTTATTGGTTTTATTTTATGTTTTGTTTTAAGTATCGCTTTGATACTTGATTTGTTTTAAGTATCATTTGATACTTGGTTTTGTTTTATGTTTTGTTTTAAGTATCGCTTTGATACTTGGTTTTGTTTTATGTTTTGTTTTAAGTATCGCTTTGATACTTGGTTTGTTTTAAGTATCGTTTGATACTTGGTTTTGTTTTATGTTTTGTTTTAAGTATTACTTTGATACTTATTTAGTTTCACCAAAGTGTATCAATCGATACCTTTGATTAGTTTCATTCATGCTAGACATGAACAGATTAGTGTATTTAAAGACCGCCTGTTTCTACGATAGAAAAGGCAGACTTCGACAGACAGTATTTCAATATATTTGGTTGAACAGTTACTTCTTTGTTTCTCAGTACACCCTCGAAGCCTCCTTTAGTTCTCAGCTCTCACCTCCTCTCTGGAAGAGCAGGCCACCTTCCAACTATCGTATCTATTACTGATAACGTGATTAGCACCTTGCGAACACGTTACAATATGAGAGACGTGGTAATATGGCTGCGGGTTAGTTTTCGGTTGGGTCTGCACTGGGGCCTTGGGCCCTTCCTCCCTTTTTCTCTTCGGTTACATCAGCTGGTACCTACTATTGTCAGCTGGTACCCTACTACCTCTCCCTCTTTTGCTGCTTTGGGCAGCTCCTTCAGCCCTCCCGGATGGACTGCTTGGGGCTCTTGTTCTGCCAATACCTCCTGCTTACAGTGGGCGCTCTTTCCTTTTAGTTTCTCCTGCTTGCGACCGTGGACTATATGCCCAAGATATACGTTTATGTCACCTATATGGCACACCTATTCGTTTTTTCGACTTTACGGGCAAGGCCTGGCTATTGGTTGGTCTCGACGCGTGGGGCACGGGTTGGGCTGGAATCTGGTTGTTGTAGGTGAGGGATTGGTTTCAGCCTTTGGTTTGGGGTTACTTTGGTTTGGGTTTTTCTTCTGTTCAGTGGGGGGTGTACTGTCGGGATAGGGGTTCTCCTTGCTTTGAAGGATGGGTTTCTGGGCTTTCTGTCTTTACCATTTGTAGATAGCCATGTGGGAGACTTGCGGGGGAGTTTTTTAAACTGAGGATTGGTTGGTTATTGGTGGCTATAGGCGAGACCCCTCCACGCTCAAGTCGTGGGACCTTAGGGTCGGGCACCTGGCTGCCAGTGTTAGTCTTTCTGGGGTTACGGTTTTTCTTCTGGCTGCTTGAGAACAAGGGAGAGAGGAGGTGCAGGTCTACATGGCGTAAGCTGATATGATCCTCGGCCTTACTTTTATTAAAATGGATAAATAAATAAGATTATGAAATAAAAAATAAAAAAAAAGACCTCTAGTGCAGCATACTCTGCATCCTCTATTCTCCTCCCCCTATGTTGTACTTCTGCCTTCAATACCGTTAGTATCTGGTGAAAAACTCCTCCTACTGCATGACACTCCTCACCTCGCGTCCAAGGACTGCTTCTCCTTATAAAGGCTATGGACCCCGCTACACTCTCCTGCATTGACACCATAGCATCTCACTGAGACACACTCTCTCAACTCCCCTCAAGCCTATCTTCTACCCCCTCAATCCTCCTACTTTATGAGAATCTAGTAAGCCTTATCCCCCCAATGAGTAAGCTGCTAGAATGGTACCCTGAACACCTCCCTCCCCTCTAACCCATAGAGCGGTACTGGATCTCTCCGCTAGAGAGTGCTACCTGCTACCACCCATCTCCTAGCTAGTACATGGTCTGTTCCCCCTCTTCCATACGGTCAATGAACTCAACACTTGGGTTCATGACCTCTCCTCCCAAATTGCCAACATTCTCCTCTCTGAGGATAGTCCCAACGATGCCAAGAGCATACTGGCAAGCACTGTAGCCTCCTCCAAGTATCAATCAAGGATCTAACTGCTAGGTTAGTGGCTAGCCCGACCCCACCATCCCAATAGTCTATGTTGGCCCTTACTGTCCTATTCCCCCAACCTTCCTGAAAGCGTAAGAAACCAGCCACTAACCACCTAGTCCTCACACACCTTACCGTGCTACCCTCAGTCTACCCAGCCCATTGTGACGGAAATAACTCTAATTATAATATCTTGAAAGGCAAATATCAGAGTAACCCTGCTGCCTTTACAGTAAAGTACCCCAGAATATGGAAAGCTCAGCAATGGAGGGACGGAAAGTACCCTGACCCTGCTGAGTTCCTCCCATCTTTTTTGACTCAGATGACCTACCCCCTAGACCTTTGAAATCCTCCTACTCTGATGCTGCTTTCTCTATGGCCCCTAAAAGCAGGAAGAGATAGGAAAACATGACCTTTCAGGTACACTAATCGTAAAAACAGTTATTGGGCCAGCTGGTCCTCCCGCTCTATGGCCAATGCCTGCTGCTGAGAGAAGATTCTGTGCTCCTAGATTATCTCCTACCCCCCATGGTCACTGCAAGGACATAGTAGCTTTCTTTCCCAACATTACGGTAACAGTCCTTAAAGAAGCCCACTGGCATCTTCTGAAAGCATTCACAGTAAAGGTTAATGACTGCTGCACAGTTACACTCCTTACTCTCGATACTTTCATGCTGGTTATGGCATATACTTCCTACTACAATGCTCTCACCTCCTACCTCCAAGAGTCTTACCTTGTAGGAGACAGCCACTATCTTTGTTTCCATCCAGCACCTAATGAGGCACAACTTGCCATCTACTCTCTCCCAGTCTCATTCCTCACTAATGATCAAGACTCCTTCTTGTAAACAATAAGGGAAACTATTCTCAATGTCAAAGAAGTCCAGATCCTCTCAGCCTGTTTCCTTGTATGAGATGAGGAAACACACTTCTCTAAGGCAAACATCTCATGCATCGTCATGGTTGGGCCGTTAAATGTGGAGAAGATGGTAGGTAGGATTGTTCTCAAAATCTTCTAGTACTAGATGGAGTGGGCTTTCTTAGCTAATAGCTTTACTCAATGCAAGAACTACAGGGGCTATGGCCACCAAGCTGTAAGATGCAATATCGACTACCTGATTTTCCTCATATGTACTCTCAGCCACAACAAGGAGGCTCACCACTACAAGAGCCCGATATGCCAACTGCTACCCCTCCTCTATTAGGCAGAGAAATTGAATAGACTTCAAAGTTGTCTTGGCTAACCAAGCTTCATTTCTGTAGATGGAGATTGTCTAGCAAGGATTGAATTCACTCGTTTCATTCATAACTTCTAAGAGTGAAGTAAATTTGGTAAAGTAAAATAGAATTATAAAAACAATATTATATTATTAATGTCTCTTCTCTATTGCTTGATAATATCTAAAGCTTAGGAGGCACTTTGATATTTATATTCTGCATCTGAGTATTTGGTGACTATATCTATTTATTATACAACTATGTACCTCTCTGATTATAACTCACCACATCGGGTATTCTTTAAATGGTATGAACATCTAGAGACGCTGAAAATCACCACATACTTTTCAGTAATTTCAAAATATCAAACTAGGAATTATACTGTTCCAACTAGTAATTATCCGATCATTAGAGTCTTTAGGCTTGTGGCTTAGTTCTCAAGTAGAACTGAGTTGGTACTAATTGTCTCTGTCATTGATGAAATAATCAGTTTCATTTGATAGTTGTATCTGTGAAGGTAGTCATAATTGCAATATTTCTAGGTCACCTGACTTCAACCTTCATATCTCCTTACCTAATCAATAGATATCTTCTGGAGAACTCCTCACTAACTTACAAGAAGCTATTCCACCGGATAGACAAATAATCCCTCAGTCAGCAACCGTTGATTACTCTGGGTAACAGGGTTTCAATTACTGTAGTAGTATTGGGAGTTATACTTGCGGCTAAAATGTATTTCAAAACCTAGTTGTAACACACTGTGAAGTCCATTGGCTTCTATGGTAGTGTCTTTTGGGGTTTTAAACTCTACTAGTTATTGTAGAGTTGATGCGAATGTATTGGTCTCTCATCAAAATCCTTTATCATTTAATACTATCTTTTTACGTGAAAATGTCCCGTTACACATGGCTGACACAAATGACAATACATTTTTGAAGCCCAGTAACCTTCTGAGTAGTTGATGGATTCACTCAGATATACTTCCCACACCTAGCCGAAGGTCTCCTCACATATATTCAGCAAAGAGAATCCGGTCGAATGGATGGAGTCAACATATACAGTATTATTCTGACACCTTCAATTCTGTGATATTATAGTCACAGGACAAAACTGAAACTGATATATATGATGATAAGGGGGTCCTGTATGGGGGCCAGTAGGTGGTGTTGGAGACCAGGAATTCTGATTCTAGGTAGAGTTATCCTACTTAGGGTACTTCCTAGGTATCGGATCTCAGTATTCCTAACATGAGCTCCCTCGTCTTAAGACTTTACCACGAATGCCTTTTGAGTACGTATAAAATAAATTATAAATTAAAATTTAAATTTAAACAATAAATCATCAAACCTCAAACATTAGCTCCTTAGGACCCAATGAGAGCAGGGTGAAAAATCTTCTGCGTTTGCTTGGCCACTGTAGGAAAACCTGTTCTTTATCGTCCTTCCTTTGCCTGTTATGGCATTTCCAGATTCTCATGGTGGAACTCTTCCACCATTGCTCTTGCATTATCCATGCCTATAGCAGGTTCCCAGGTATTCTTGTCTTTGAAAAAACCTTGCCATTTAATAAAGTACCTTAGTTTACGTACCTTCTCGTAGTAATAGTGTACTTTCTTTCAGTCAGAGAGTATCTCGCTTCTTACAATTTTCTCTATTTCCAATTATAAGTCGTACTCAATATCCTCGAGTTCTCTGCGAAGTTGTTGTCGGTCCGCATGTACTAACTTCCAGTAAGATTCTAACAGTGATACATGGAACACTGGATATATGTTCCATTGATTTGAAATGTGGAGCTAGTAGGCATGATTTATCCATTTCATCAAGATCACTAATGGTCCAGATAACTTTGAACTGACACTCGTTGAATTCAAACAGGTATGAATGTTCTTTGCATTTAACATTACTGGATTGCTGATTTTGAAGTCAGGTTGTTGCATGGCCTTTCTATTATAGTATTTGGTCATAGCTTCTTGTATCCGTTGGAGTGATCAGCTTGCTCACTTGTGGATCCTTTTTATCCAGTTCACATAGACTGTGACTCTGGGATTTTCCACCTCACCTTCCTTCATCCAATCAGTTTGTAGATGAAATTCGTAATTAGAGTAGAAAGTACACAGTTTTATTCCTACACCTTCAATTCTGTTGCATTATAGTCACTAGATGCAACTGAGATTGATATGTATGTTGATGTGTAGGCTCCGTACACGGGTTGGAGGGTGGAGTTGGAGACTAGAGATTCCAATTCTGTGTGGAGTTACACTACTGAGGGTAGTTCTTAGGTATCGGATTCTAGTATTCCTAACAGTTCCCTAACAGGTTATACAAATACATAAATCTTGATTCTTGAAGAAGATTTTGCTAGTGGTAAAAAATAAAAGTATGATGTTTTACTGATATGAGTAGAGCTTAAGTAGACTTATGCTAAACAAAGCTCGATTTCTTATCTCTTTTATCATACTTGCTACTACCTGTTCACAGGTAATAAGATCACATACTAGTAGAACTATTGAAAGTGATACGAACTCTATCAAAAGAATAGCTAATATCTCATTTGATCAATCTATCTAGTAGCATCATAGCTTTTATAACTATGCAATATTGATACTGCTTGTACCTGTAGGAAATGTATCCACTACTGGCAGATCTAAAATAGTTGATAATTTGTGCATATTATATGTAAGTATAATAAATTCAAGTAATATTAAATTAAGAATTAAAAAAGACTTAAAAAAATGAAGGAGAAATAGTAGGAGGTATTACAAATCCATTGTAGACTGTAAAGAATTTCACATGTTACAATTTTAGATTATTTTTATTTTTATTTTTTATTTTTATTTTTTTATTTTTATCCATTTATTTCTCTGATTCTATATTGTTAGGAATACCAGAACTCGATACCTAGGAACCACCCTAAGTAGGGTAACCCCACTCAGAATCGGAATCTCTGGTCTCCAACACCCCCCTTCGGCTCCCTTACGGGGCCTGCGCGTCATCATATATATTAATCTCAGTTGCGTTCTGTGACTATATTACCACATAATTGAAGGTGTTAGAATAGCACCATATATGTCGTCGCTGTCCATCCGACCGGATCCTATTCACGGGATATATGAGAGGGGACCTTCGGCTAGGCCTGGAAAGCAGAAAGGAGTAATTCTGTCAACTACTCAGAATGTTACTTGGCTTCAAAGACATGATACCTTTAGCATGGGCTGTAAGTAACGGGACGATTTCGAACAAATAGATGGTATCAAATGGTAAAGGATCTCTACTGGGGACCAATATATTTACATCCACCAGAAGAGTATAGAACTCCAAAAGACACTACCAACGAACTTCACGGAGTGTTGCAACTGGGTTTCGGAATACGTCGTAGCTATGGGGTGATTCTCCATACTACAATGGTTGCTGAAACCTACTACCCAGAGAGCAACCAAGGGTTGCCGACCGAGGGATTAATTACCAATCTGGTGGAATAGCTTCCTGCGAGTTAATAGGAAGTTATCCAAAGAAAGTCTATTGGTTGAGTATGGAGTTACAAAGGATCAGAGTCAAACGACCTACGATGGTTGTAATGACTACCACCTTTGCAGATATAGTCGTGGATAGAACTGATCATTTTATCAATGGCGAAGACAATTGGAGTCAACTCAGTTCGACTTAAGAACTAGGCCATAAGTCTAAAGACTCTGCTAATCGGGATATTACTATTGGGGACAGCACGCTTCCTAAGAAGAAATATCGTAATTACCAAAGAGGGTGTGATGGTTTTCAGGGCCCACAGGTGTTCGCACCTTGGAAGAAAACTCAACGTCACGAATCACGATTGAAGAAGTACATAGTCATATAATAAATAGATGTAGTCCACGAACACTCAGACGCGGAATATAAATATCGAAGTGCCTCCCAAGCTTTAGACATCATCAAGCAATGGAGAAGAGACCTTAACAATATAATATTGTTTTTACGATTCTACCCTACATTACCTATTCTACTTTGCTCTTAGTAGTCATAAACAAAACAAGCAAAGTCTGAGCCTTCCTAGACAATCTCCGTCTACAGAAACGAATCTCGATTGGCCTAGACAACTTTGAAGTCTATCAAGTTGTCTCCACCTAACATACATATAGTAAGGTCTGGGAGTCCTGCCAGCTTGTGTTATGGAGACTTTCACCTTTTCCCCACCTTGTTCTCTAGTAGCTAGAAGAAATACTGTGAAACTAGAAAGGCTGAAAGCAGCAGCCAGGTATCTGATGCTCAGATCCCATGATATAATCCCAGAGGGGTCTTACCTAGAGCTACTGATACCCAACTAACCCTCCGTGTAGAAAACACCCCCACCAGTCTTACATACAGCTATTTACAAGCAGTAATAACAGAAAGCCCAGAAATCCGTTCATCAAAGCAAGAATATTTCTCATCCCAACAGTACAACTCCTACCAAATAGAAGAAAACTCAAGGCAAGGGAACCACAAACTGAAGGACATAGCCAATCCCTTGCCTACAACAACTAGATTACCTGCCAGCCCTTTAAGACTGACCACACCTGTGAAGTCGAAACAGTGAATAGATAACATTATATAGTTGACATAAATGTATGTCTTGGATAATGTAAATTATGGGAATTTAGCTCATTACATGAATTCCGCTTAGTGCCAAGATCGCCTAAGAGACTACTCTGCATGAAGGTAAATCTCCCGTATATTAGATATCTGAGCAGATAATTGAGCACAGTAAACTTACCATGCCTTCAAAGACCAACTAAAAGAGAGAGAAGGAAAGAATCATTCAAGATGCCATTGTAACAAGACTCCACACAGTACTATTATAGATAACCAAACCTATACCCATACCGGAGTGAGGAGACTACCATAGTAGAAATAGTGGTAGACTAGAGTCTACTGAGTAGAGGTACAATTGGTTGGGTATCTCAATTAGACATGCTATGCCATACTAAGAAGTACATAGATACTAGTAAGGAGTAGTGATTACCCTACTCCTTAGGGTAACCCATGTAGTCAATTTGGGAGTTACCCTGAATTGCTTAATGGTAGGTCCAGATAGAGTTACCCTGCCTTGAGCCATGGGTTACCCTGCTATAGAGCCAAGTTACCCTACCTTGAAAGTAACTTGTTATGCAGAATTTCAGAGGAAGTTACTCGATTGTTGGTCATGCAAAACTATATCGGGTGTTCAAATCTCAGGTTGTGTGGATCACTCCTGCATGACCAGTTGAGCTCCAAACAAGCTGTAACTTGGATGTGTAGTGGCGAACACCCCCCTCCGACCCTGCTATAAGTTCCTAGCATCATGGGCTACAGCTTGAAGAGTTACTGTAAGCCTCATAAAAGACTGCTGGTGGAGATACTCCTGTAAGACCATATACGCTCATGCTGCCCATCTAACCAAAAGCTATCTTCAGGATATATGAGGGAGTAGATGTGAACCTAAAGAATGGTCTCCAGGTGATTTTATGCAAAATGGACCAGAATTGACAGAGTAATACTACTTTGAAATTAGAGTCAGTATGTGAGGTTCCTGGAGGCCAGTAGGCTAGGTAACCATAGTCTGTTGTCCCGAAAGTTTAATAGTATTATAGAATCATTAAGGACTCTGAGACACTAGTCTGAGGTCACAATAAGAGCTCCTTCTAGGAGGGTTGACTGTGGGTAGCGCCTATTGGTAGTCAACTTCTAAAGGGGTCTATCAGGAGAGCTACATGGCCATTATCCAGAATGATATAGAATAGAGTAGAACCGGATAGATGTTCAGTGGCTGTGGATGCTTGTAGAAGACTAAGTGAATATGGTTAGAGAGTTCCATAGTTGGTATCGCATCTGCTCGGGTATGGCCATTCACTACTGATATTTCCGCTATAAGAAGAGTTCTTACTCTTGTGATTGTATTGTACATGCAGTGGCTAAAATTCTTCTATCGGGTAGATGTTAGCAAACTACACAGTAGTCTAGTTCGCTACAGAGAATTTTTGGTCTGACCTGTGGAGGTTGGCTAGGCAGGCTAAGGGAGTTGGGTGCTCACAAATACAAAGTAGTGATGGGGAGCAACTAGCTGTATATGAAATCTACTTAAGTATATGCCAGTTCTCCCTACTCTGGTAATCAACTACCTCTTAAGATCAGGACTTAATTGAGTAAAACTGTGGCTTAATGATATTAAGTTTTACTATTTTGTTTCTTCAAACTCTTGTGTTAAGACTTTGACATTTATTATATCTGTTCACTTTTATAGAAAAATTCATTTCAGTGTAGTCGCAACATCGCAACATTGGAATTTATCTTTCTACAGGGAGCCCCCATTACAGCCATTACCTATTACAATACAAGCAAAGAGCATTCTATTCAGGCTACAGAAGAGAAATTTGAGCTTCCATACTCATTTCTACAGAGGTGACTTGGAGGTGTACAGGATTACATGAAGGGCCACCATAGGTTGCAGGCCTTAATAGAGTATAAGGAGAAGGTAATAGTTCACTGGCATGCAAAGGTTGATGAGCTGGAGCATCTTGTTACTTTCAGTATTGTGAAAGGAATGACACAGGTAATAGTGCAGCGATGGGTAAAAGACAGTGTTCTTAGGAAACACTGGCTTTCCTGATTCCTCAGCCAAAATGAGGAACTTGCATCGAAGCTAAGCACATAGTTAGATAGACTACATACATTCACTT
Organism: Tuber melanosporum; assembly: GCF_000151645.1. Classification (NCBI taxonomy): domain Eukaryota; kingdom Fungi; phylum Ascomycota; class Pezizomycetes; order Pezizales; family Tuberaceae; genus Tuber; species Tuber melanosporum. The sequence continues at coordinate 986,595 of NW_003298777.1, forward strand.
GTAATCCAGTAGTATTAGGTGACTTTTTTCTAAAGGTAATCACCCCTTCCGACTCTCTTGTCCTAAGTCTTGTAGTTTGTATCCTCATTAATAATTAATTTTGTTACAACATTTAATTAAATTCTATCAAATTACAATCGATAATTATTACAATATGGATGAGAAAAGACTTCTCATAGGGGTTCCTCTCTGTTATACAGTTATTTGTTTACAAAATCACCAGTTGTCCCGGTTGAAAATGGATGGTTTCTGGGATTGGGTAACTGTTATCGAAAATATATCTGGGAACAGAGAAGTTTTAACATTCTTTATTATCAATAAAGGGATTGTCCACTATTCTGGCTGGTATATTGGTCTGAAAGAGGGTTATAAGGTCCTGTTTAGTGTGTTTGAAAAGGGATAGAGTAACCAGAAGGTGGCCTTGCGATGGCTACGAGAGATTTTTAATGTGGAGACAAAAGTGCGGTATATATTAAAACTTTAAGTGTGAAATTAAGATATCTAAATAAAGGATAGGGCTAAGTGAGGGTATTGGCAACTGGTTTTGGATGGTCATACTTCCCCTTTCAATTGGGAGTTCTTCGACTTTTGTTTGGAAAATAAAATTATCCCATTTTACCTCCCAGTACATTCCACTCACCTCCTCCAATTCTTTGATGTGAGTATTTTCGGTATGTTGCAACATTATTATAGCAATGGTCTGAATAATTGGATGTGTAAAGGCATTCAAGGGAACTTCACCAAATGTGACTTTCTTTCATAAGTATAACTCTTAACTGTTAGTATTTATCCTCAGACTCAGAGACTCTCATTCATTTCCTATAACTAAATAATTTAAAGAAATCTAATTTATTTACATAGGGTATTCCTTCCAGCAAGAGGGCAGGCATTTAATTGAGAAATATTGTTCAGGCATAGAAAGCAGTAGGGATAACACCTCTGAATCCATGTTGCGTAATTCAGAGTGAAACTTGGTCTCCTCTTCCCCGTACTATTGGTGTTCAACCAGCTCCTAAGACCCCAAGAGCTGTCAGCAGGACCACACACACAGCAATATCTCTTATTTCTTGAGATATCTATTGTTCTAAAAAGCTAAAATCACTACAAGGAGATCTTAATGAGAGTTTTCAGGAAACCTATATAGAGAAACTACTAGTGGAAGAGGCCTACAGGCAATACGGAGAATTGGTTGGGGCAAGCAAGTGGATTAAAACAAATGACCAGAGAAAGCTTCCAGAGGCGACTGTAGTCATGGCAGAAATGTTAATAACCCTCTGGGAGTAGCATGAGAAGTCAAATGCTGTAAAGGCATCTAGAAAAGCTAAGAAGCTTGAGAAGACTTTTAATATTACTACGGACACTACAAGCCAAAGCTGTGGTATGCTCAAGCCTTTCTTTAAGAAAA
>NW_003298777.1:988138-995060 GCF_000151645.1 Tuber melanosporum
AAGATTATTGAACGCAACCCAGAAATCCTATTAGTTCTGACGAAGCCTTCAAGGTGGTAGCTCAGTAGCTTCCTCTTCTTAGAAGAGGTTTTTAAATTGATGATATTCGTTTAGAATCAATTCTTTCCATCCCTTTTTGCTTCGGTATTTCTTGCCTTGGATTGCTAGTTCCGTGCTGATATTGATTTTTGCTAGGACCGCTTTTTCGTCTTCATATATCCATTTGAGAATTCCAGTTGTATCTCCTCTTCGATAGTACCATCCAAAGGCTTGTGCTATGATCTCTTTGATCTTGATTCTTTTTGTGGTATCGGGCTGGTTTTGGTCCGTGCTTCCAAATCCCTTATCTTCTCTTGTGGTTTCTTCCAGTTGATCTACTTCGTGGAGATCCTCTTTGTTGATTTTTTCAATGATCAACTGTGCGATTCAATCGCCTTTTTGGACTTCATAGTCCTCTTGAGCCAGGTTGGCCAGGACCACTTTGATTTCACCTGTATAGTCGACGTCAATCACACCTGCCATTGTCATGAGTCGATGTTTGACTGCGAGACCACTGCGGGGTGCTATTCGTCCATAGGTACCTTCTGGTAGTCCGATGGCTATTCCTGTTGCTATCGTTGTGTTAGGAATACCAGAACCCGATACCTAGGAACCACCCTAAGTAGGATAATCCCACTCAGAATCAGGATCTCTGGTCTCCAACACCCTCCTCCGGCTCCCTTACGGGGCCCGCACGTCATCATATATATTAATCTCAGTTGTGTCCTGTGACTATATTACCACAGAATTGAAGGTGTTAGAATAATACCATATACGTCGTCGCCGTCTGTCTGACCAGATCCTATTCACAGGTTATATGAGAGGGGACCTTCGGCTAGGCCTGGGAAGTAGAACGGAGTAATTCCGTCAACTACTCAGAATGTTACTTGGCTTCAAAGACATGACACCTTTGGCATGGGCTGTATGTAACAGGACGATTTTGCACAAAGAAATGGTATCAAATGGTAAAGGATCTCTACTAGAGACCAATACATTTACATCTACCAGAAGAGTCTAGAACTCCAAAAGACACTACCAAAGAAGCCAATGAATTTCACGGAGTGTTGCAACTGGGTTTCGGAACATGTTGTAGCTATGGGGTGATTTCCAATCCTACAATAGTTACTGAAACCTACTACCCAGAGAGCAACCAAGGATTGCCAACCAAGGAATTAATTACCAATCTGGTGGAATAGCTTCCTGCGAGTTAATAGGAAGTCATCCAGAGAAAATCTATAGGTTGGATATGGAGTTACAAAGGATCCAAGTCAGACGACCTACGATGGTTGTAATGACGACCACCTTTGCCAATATAGCCATGGATAAACTGATCATTTTACCAATGGCGAAGACAATTGGGACCAACTCAGTTCGACTTAAGAACTAGGCTATAAGTCTAAAGACTCTGCTAATCGGGATATTACTATTGGGGACAGCACGCTTCCTAAGAAGAAATATCGTAATTACCGAAGAGGGTGAGATGGTTTTCAAGGTCCACAGGTGTTCGTACCTTGGAAGAAAACTTGACGTTGTGAATTACGATTAAAGAAGTTCATAGTTGTATGATAAATAGATGTAGTCCGCGAACACTCAGACGCGGAATATAAATATCGAAGTACCTCCCAAGCTTTAGACATCATCGAGCAACGAAGAAGAGACCTTAACAATATAATATTGTTTTTACGATTCTACCCTACTTTACCTATTTTACTTCGCTCCTAGTCATTATAAACGAAACAAGTAAAGTCTGAGCCTTCCTAGACAATGTCCGTCTACAAAAACGAATCTCGATTGGCCTAGACAATCTTGAAGTCTATCAAGTTGTCTCCACCAAACACTAGGAAAGTATGGTGGCATTTCATCAGGAGACAGACCCCATAGTTACTAGCCAAGGTGCTCTCCTATGGAAATCGTGCCAGTGGGGAGAAAGACATCTACTACTTCCCATGTCAATCAGAAATGAAGAGTAGAAGCTTACTATACCAAAGCTAAGCAAGTCTTTATTAGCGAGACAGGAATACTAGACAAGTCCAGATAGCTCTCCCATTACATGGACAAGTGACTAGCATGGCAAAGGTAGTAGACGATTCAAGAGTTAACCACACCCCTAAGCAGAAACTATCAAGTAGCCAGAGGGGAGAAGGAGGAGCCCACGATCATTGACATGATGTTGTCAAACTTTGTGGGAGGAAAATAGGAGTAATGGAGCATGTATAATTTTTGATTGATGATTCATTTAAGTTATATGATATTACCAATTTGGTACATATAATGTGTTTAGGTGTCATGTAGGTTTTGCAAATAACTTAGATTTTAAGTCATGATTATTATGTAATATTAGAATTATTAGTGGAATAGGAGTAAGCCTTGTAAGGATTACTTGAATTTCAGATACATGACCTATTTAGAAGTCATAAAAGTTATGCCCTTGACTTAGGAAGAGGTCATAAGGACAAAGAATTATAGAGTTATATGGGACACAGCTCCAATTCATATAATATTTAGATTTATAAGTAGGTTGTGAGAAGGCCCGTATAAGGTAAGTGGTTTGGCCTTAGAAATAGATCTTCATACTATTACTTAAGTTATTTCCTAGCATATATCTTTACAAATACTATATATCAGCAAAAATAAATACCTGTATCCTGTATATCCTGTACATCAGACGCTCCACATGCTCTCAATGTAAACTCCTAACCCAGATGAATCTGCGCGGATTTATTGTATCTGTAACCGGTACGGGTACTCGGTTATTGGTTTTGTTTTAAGTATCGTTTGATACTTGGTTTTGTTTTATGTTTTGTTTTAAGTATCGTTTGATACTTGGTTTGTTTTAAGTATCGTTTGATACTGGGTTTTGTTTTATGTTTTGTTTTAAGTATCGTTTGATACTTGGTTTGTTTTAAGTATCGTTTGATACTTGGTTTTGTTTTATGTTTTGTTTTAAGTATCGTTTGATACTTGGTTTGTTTTAAGTATCGTTTTGATACTTGGTTTTGTTTGATGTTTTGTTTTAAGTATCGCTTTGATACTTAAGGAGTTTCACCAAAGAAGTATCAATTGATACCTTTGATTAGTTTCGTTTATGCTAGACATGAACAGATTTGTGTATTTAAAGACCGCCTGTTTCTACGATAGAAAAGGCAGACTTCAATGGACAGTATTTCAATATACTTGGTTGAACGGTTACTTCTTTGTTCCTTAGTACACCCTCGAAGCCTCCTTTAGTTCTCAGCTCTCGCCTCCTCTCTGGAAGAGCAGGCCACCTGCCAACTATCGTATCTAATACCGATAACATGATTAGCACCTTGCGAACACGTTACAGTATCCGGATGCACCCTATAGTTCTGGACACATGGGGTACACTGCAATGTACCCCATTAGCCACCTTCCCCTTAAGTATATACTACCCACACTCCACTACTCCAGACAAGTGCTGACCCCTGGTACCCTCACCTAATACATTTTGATTGTAAATACTTTCCTAGGTTAACCTCTTAAGATTTCTTGCTACTTCTATTACTACCTCATGACTGGCAGTTTTGTCAGGACAACAATTCAATGATGTCTGGCAGACGCAAAAAAAGCTGAAGCAGCATCAGAAGATAGTAGATGTTGGGCACCAGTTACCACAACGTCAGGAGTGTACAGAAGGTGGCTCAGTATCATTGGTAATTTGCCAGCATTGTATCTTTTTGTCCAACTGCCTTCCATACACTCCTGACATCATGGTAACTGATGCTCAATGTCTACTGTCTTCTGATTCTGCTTCAGCTTTTTTTGCATCTGCTGCAGGTCTTTATATAGTCCTCCAGGATTCTTTGTATCGCCTATGGGCTGTTTCCAGATATGGTTTGTCATCAGAAGACCTACAACTTTCTTAGCAGCTTACAATTATCTGTCAGATCACTTCAGCCCGTACTCCCCAATCATCTCGGTTTCTGGCTTCAGCCAGAGTTGAAACTGCCACAGCTCTCAACTTGTACTGAATTTCATCCTCTGGCTCTGATCTAAACTTGTTTTGCCTTATTGCAGACTATTTTGACCAACATGATACTAGTACATTGTATTATTATATGCTATAGATATGTAATCATATACTACTACTAAGAAATTCAACTTCATCCTCTTCTTCTATGTCACTTTCATCTCCTAGTAGAGGGGATCTGCCGGCACAATAGCTTTTTTTTTTTTTTTATCATTGTGTATTCATTATTTAGGTACAAGAACTCGCATGCATCAGTAGCTATGGCATAAACAAAACCTTAATCCCAAATCAAACCAGAACAAAAGAAACCAAACCAGTGCCTCCAATGAGCGCGAACAACCCATATTGCAAAGCGCCTAAACAGCTAACTATAAAGGGGAACATTCAAACTAACTATAAAGAAATCCTACAAGCAAGGAAAGTAAGGGAGCGTGCTCTCACCAACGGCTTAGACTGAGGGCGAGGAATCAAGTGAGGAAGTGGGGTTCTCGAGTGGTTGGGCCCCGAGGGGGTATCTAAGTGCAGGCATGTCCAGGGGGAAGCTGACCGAGGTTGCGGCTATGTAGGTGGATAGGTTGTGAAGCAGTTCCGGTGATGTCCAGATGGGTTTCCCTTCGTCCAGGCACTCGACCCCCGGGAGGTTGGCGTCTCTGGCTCTGCTGTGGGAGGGGCAGTCGAGAATGGCGTGATGGAAAGACTCAGGCTCCTCCTCGCAGTGGGGGCACGTGTCTGGGGCATCCGGGTCTCTCCAGGAGCGGTGGGCGGCCAGGTAGCTTTTTCCTGACCTCATCTGGTGGATCCTGCCTACTATGAATTTCCCCAAGCCCAGGAAGGGGTGAGGCAACAGAGTGGTCAAGTAGACGTATCAGGGTGGAGGTGGATATTATTTGGTTCAAGTGTTTAGGAGGAACTGACGACATCCTTTCTTGAGGGCTGGAAAGAGAGGGTCACCAGGTGCCGCACGGGGCAAGGGCTTAGGGAGGAGAGCAGGTGATGCTGGAGGTACACAAGAGAGATAACCAACAAGCTTGCTCATAAGGTGGGCTATTGCATCAAGTGGGAGGTGCCTCCGTACTGGAGGTGACAGCTCAGGTGTTTTCCAATTGAGGGGCCTGTAGCCCGGCGTGAGACCCACCGTCAGGGCACGGTGGTCCTCCGGGGAACGGTAACTAGAAGTTGAAGGGAATGAGCAGTGCAGCCATGCTGTGGCCGGATTTCTTTCTAGGGGGAGGCAAACTATCCTCAGTGCCTTGCGGCACTGACGGCGTTCAATAAGGCATTGTATCAGTGGAAGGGCCGACTTGCAGGGCAGGATGCCGGTAGGTGTCTCTGAGAAACAGTTGATGACCCATCGCTGTACCTGTCTCCAGAAGACAGTGAGACGGTCTGTCATAGTAGATGAGGGTGAGAACAGGTCTGCACCAAAGAGAAGTATGGGCGCGATGAGGGAGGATGCTAGCCTATGGCAGAGGAAGGGGGCAAGCCCTTTACCGGGACCCGATAGCCTCTTGAGCATGGAGAAGGCACCTTGGGCAAGTGTAAGACGTTTCCAGAAGTGGGTGTTGGTAGCCCACCGGAAGGAGCAAGAGGCAAGCTCAAACCAATGGCCGAGCCAACAAACCACCCCTGAGGGGCGGAAAAGGAGTCCATCAATAACGATGGGGAGATTAGATATAAGTTCCCTTTGTCTGGGCATCCTCCAGTGCATGAGTTCAGTTTTGGGTATAGAGAAGGAGACCCCAAGACGCCTGCCCCTTTGAGTCAACATCTTAACCATATGCTAGAGGCGTTGGACATTCCTCCTGTAGGAGCTGGAGGCAACAGTCACCGCGAAGTCGTCCACATAGGACAGGATCAACCCACACGGCACCGGAAAGTGGAGGGATGAGACATAGATGACAAACAGAAGTGGTGATATTGGTGAGCCTTGTGGAGTGCCAACCTGAACTGGTTTGAAAACCCTGGGCAATCTCTGGAAGATAAGGCGGCACTGCCTTCCTGTTAGGAAGGACCTAACTCAGGAGCAGAGGTATGGAGGTATGCCCTTCGATCGCAGTATATGGAAGAGGTCATTCGGGGAGACATTGTCAAATCCTCCTTTGATGTCAAGGAACAGGGTAGATGCAACCAATTGGGGACGTTGCAGCGTTTGGACTTCGTGAGCCAGAGTTGCACAGACATCGAAGGCGTTAAGCCCTGGAAGGGAGCCGCATTGATGGGGGTGGAGCAGGCCAAGCGATCTAGCCAGGGGTGAGAGGCGGTGTGCTATTATCCTCTCAAGTATCTTGGAGACCGTTTCAAGGAGGACAATTATCCGGAAGGAAGCAGGGGTGTCGTAGGAGGGCTTGCCTAGTTTGTCTAGTACTACACCATTCTCCATCTTGAGCGACGCCTGGTGGAACCCAAACGAAATCAGCAGAGAGAGAAGCTCAACCAGTAGAGAGGGATGGGATAGATTAATCTTCTTCCAAACGAAGTATGGAAAAAGGTCAGGACTAGGGCAGAGGAGGAAGAGAACTTGGTAAGGGCCGCTGCTATCTCTGCCTCCAACAGGGGGGGTGCATCCTTGAAGGCTCTGAGAATAGGCGGGCAAAAAGCAGAGGGCCTAGGAGGGAAGAAGTGAGAAAGAAGGGCGTCGTTCAGCTCCATTGGTGAAGTTGCCTGCGAAAGGGACAGGAAATGTTCTGGTGGTTTTCCGAATGCAAACCTTTTGGCCGTCCACAAATTTTGGGGGGTAGCACTCTCAAGAAAACGTGACCAGTACTCCTTTTTAGCCTTCTTGATGGCCATGAAATAGGTGTTCTTGGCCAAGCGAGCAGAGGCCCGAGTGTCATTTGAAGGGGATGTACAGGCCTCTTGGGCACGAGAATGGTGGACTTTCCTTAAGTCAGATAA
>NW_003298777.1:995210-998618 GCF_000151645.1 Tuber melanosporum
AGTTTCCGTCGTGTGGCTCGCGGCGTGGCCTCTGAGTGAAAATCCTGCCAAGGTTGATGTCGAGCCACGTACTAAGTGCTTTCTGAGTTGGGAGGAGTGGGGGTGGCGGGATCGTGAGAGAGCCGAGGTATTCCAGGACCTTGGTCCAGTCGGTAGCTTTCTAATGAGGTGCAAGCTGAGGGGGGGAGAGAAGTGGAGACATTAACGTTATGGATATCGGGACATGGTCCGACCTTGTAGACTGGAGAGACGCATCCCATGTTTTCACGAAAGGCCCAAGGTGCTGATTGGCGAACGCCAAATCAAGCATAGATGGCGCATGATCTTGGCCTAGTGAGAATCGAGTAAAAACTCCTGGAATATTTAGGAGGAAGAAACACGGTTCTTGTGATAGATCTGCGTATGGTATGGAGATTTGGATTTGCTTTTTCCATAGCAGCCGGTTGGGATCCCATTGAGGGTGGTGGATATTGGAATCGCCCACCACAAGAGTGAGGAAGTCGAGAACTGGGTAAGCTTGCTCTAGGGAAACAGAGTGGTAGATCGACGATGTCGTCCAAAGGGAATAAAGATTAACCAGACGAAACTTCTCATGGGAGGAGTCAAACAAGCCAGACGGGGTGTAGACATCCACTGCCATCAGGACAGGGTTGTCAAAAAACACAGGAACTAAAGAAACAACATCAAAAAAGGAACGTAGTGCAAAGACTGCCACCCGTGGCTTCTCCCCTAGAGCCATTGGGGGAGAAAAGGACTTGAAGCCAGCGAACTGTGGTAGTTTTCCACGAAAATAGGAGGGTCTTGAAGGGCAACAAGTACAGTAGAGGAGGACAAAGCAACCAAAGCATTGAAGAGTGAGAGAAACACATTCTAGCTACCCATGCAGTTGTGTTGAATGAGGGAAAAAGAGCTAGTATTCTGCGAAGGAGTAGTAGAAACCGAGAAAGGAGGGGAAGTAGAGTGGTTGTTGTGCATTAACGGGATGAACCCGCTAGTGGTTTGGGGACTGGGGTGGGAGTGACATCCTCCTGGGTATGGGAGGGGTCAGATCCTTGGGGGCGTGATGGGATACTGGGGACTGGGAAGACACTTCCAGGTCTTCGGAATGGGGTCGAGAAAGGGAGGTTGGGGGGGGCTCTGGTGGCGAGGCTATCTCCCAAGTCCACGGAAGAAGCAAGGTTCTGGAGCCGAGGTGGTCTGGAGGAAGGACCCTCTCTTCCATCGTCCTGTGTATCCATCACTTCATCCCCTGGGGGAGGAGACTCTGAGGTAGGCAGGGGAGGGGGCTTTGAACGTTGTTCGCACGACTGATCGAAGGCGGGATGGGTGGAGGAGCAATTGGTACAGAAGGGGACGGAGGTGGGGCAACTGTATGCCACTGGCTTGAGGTTGCCACCCTTGGGGCATGTCGGGTTCTGGCAGTGGTGGGACGCCTTTGTATGGCTGAGGGTGCATATTGGGCAGACCGGGTGGTCGGTCTTGCATCTGGGTGCTTGGTGGCCGTAACCCCAGCAATTCTTGCATTGAGTGGATTTGTTTGCGGAGAAGGCTCATTCAATCCAGCAATGTGAGGTGTAGAGGATGGTCCTGCCCACCATCTTGTCCACATCTGAGGATGTGACCATGACGATACATGAGGTGTTTGCCTTGGAGAGGCGAATCTCCTCGTCTTGAATGAGGAACCGTGCTGAGAGGATCCGTACTTCCTTGACATTTAGAATTGTTTCCCTTAGGGTTCCCAACAGGGCCTCTTGATCGTCAGGAAGGAATAAGACTGGGAGGGAGTGGACGGCTAGCTGCACCTCATTGGGGGCAGGACGGAAACAGAAGTAGGGGTTATCGCCCACTGGGTAGGCTTTGTTAAGACAGGAGGAGAGGGCTTCATAGTATAGTGCATATGCGGTGGTCGGAGTATGAGGATCAAGGGCACAGAGGGTTACTGTGCCGCGGTCTTTGACTTTGGCTGTAAATGCTTTTGGGAGAGGGCAGTTGGCCTCTTTAAGGACTGTTGCCGGGGTGTCAGGAAAGAAAGCCACTATTTCTCTACTCAGGGCGTGGTGAGCAGCGAGGGATCGAGGGGCAAAGAACCTTCTCTCAGCAGTTGCCAGTAGCCTAGGAGCAGGAGGACTAGCCGGCCTAGGGACTGTTTTCGCGACTTGTACTGCTGAGTGGGCTGAGCCACCTTGTTTCTTGTTGGCTCTTGAGGGCCCTGAGGACGCGGCCTCAGAATAGGATACTCTGGTCTTGGCAGGTGGGGGATCATCTGGGTTAGGATGCCAGGGAGGAATTCAGCTGGGTCAGGGTACTTTCTGTTCCTCCACTGCTGCGCTTTCCATGTCCTGGGATATTTGGCTGCGTAGGCAACAGGGTTGCCCCTGTACTTACCTATCGCCGTGTCATAACTGGGGAGGTCAGGATCATAGAATGCCGGATATCCTGAGGGTAGTACCTCAGGAAGGGTGGGGGCAGGGGTGTTGGTGGCTGGTTCTTTACCCTTTCGGGAAGGCTGATGGAGCGGGGCAGTGGAGGCCAACACAGGTGGTTGGAGTGGAGGAGCAGGGTTCGCCACCAACCTAGTGGACAGATCCCGGATGGATGCTTGGAGGGAGGCCATGGAGCTCGCCGAAATGTTGGTGGTGTTGACCGGGGCATCGTTTGAAGGCAGTGTGTTGGCAACCTGGGATAACAGGTCGTGAATTCTCATATTGAGCTCATCGACGGTTCGGGAGAGGGCTGACATACCGTGCACCAGAGAGGAGATGAGGGGAAGCAGGTAGCATTCTCCAGTAGAGAGTTCCAGCACCTCCTGGCGGGAGATGGGGGGTAGGCTTTCGAGGTGTCAGTCTAGCAGGGTTCTCACAGAGGGGATCAGTCTGGCTAGGTTCTCGTGAATGGGGAGGATTGGGACCGCTGACGACGGCCGTGAGGGAGGGTAGGAGGCAGCGCCTTGGTTGGAGACAGGCGTGCTGGAACGTGAGTGAGTGGAGGTGTCCATTGCCTAGCAAGGAAATATAGTCCCTGGCCGTAGGCTTGGAGGATTCTTAGTTTCAAGGGGTTTGTTCACCAGATGCAGATAGTGTTAAGAGCAGAAGTAAAACGTAGTGGCGGGGGAAAGAAGAGGGTGTGGAGCATGTACCAGCACACTAACCTGACTCAGGCTATTTATACTTACCAGCTAATCTTGTACCTCCACTTGTTATAACTCTTATGGACTATATTCTCGCTGGGTACACCTGGTGCCTGTACCAGTCAGTATTGTTCCAGACTGTTAAGGATTAATTCCAAACTCAGGGCTTAACATATCAAGATCGTCTGTATATCCAAGAGTGTTCTCCACACATGTTTGTCAATCTCTCACAATTCTCTCCTCTAATATGCTCTTGATCTGCCTGATGATTTTAGTCTAGA
>NW_003298777.1:999159-1019590 GCF_000151645.1 Tuber melanosporum
GGGTAGCATCAGCAAAGTTGTAGAATTCCAATTCAGATCTGGCATTACTCCAACAATTGCCCACTCTTTCTGATAGGATAATTGAGACCAGGAACAGATCCATGAACAATGTCCAGTCCCTCATTATCTCATGGGCTTTGATCTGGATAGTATACTCCATCTCAACAGCTGTATTTCGTTGACTGCTGGTCATATGTGGGCCTACTATATCAAATCCTGATATTGCTTGAATTAGGAGTTGGGCTAACACACTCAGCTCTTCTGGAGAGGTAGTAGGTACTCTCAATATGAATCAGTTTTGGCTATCTCGTGTGGGCACTGGTGTTTTCCATCTGGCATAACTAACCCTTCTTTCAGAGCATTTGTTTGATGGACACTCTCAGTCAGAATTGACTGCCGTAATTCATCCCTAGTCGTAATTGGTCTCCCTGCCCCAAGATCAGCTGTTGGACCCTCACCATCCTCATCTGGCTCTAACAAATCCTCCTCCTCACTCTCCTCGTATTCCCCATCATGTGAGCCCATGCTATCATCTGCTTTCTTCAGACTCTACCCTCCATCATGCTGAAGATCAGACTGTGGTACCTCATGGTATAATATGACTGGTATAGTTGTTGGGGTCCCCCGACCTGTGAACTGACAGAAGGTGATTGAAGTCAAAGATACCAGTAGTGCAGCTAACACCTTCTTAGATTCAGATTTCCCGATACGTCCGCTGTGGACCTCATTTGACTTTCATCAATACTGCTAGAACAAATATATTCTTTCTGTGCTAATGGTGGGTTGTGGCTACAGCTGCGGTATATTAAGCTGGTGAATTCACAGAAATTGATTAAATATTATCTAGAAATACAGAATAGTATCTGGAGATGTAGCTAGTATCAGTAAACATAGATTTTTAGAAATTTAATGAGGGCTATGGAGTTTGTACTTAAAAGATAGAAAAGATTAGAATGCGTTCTTTAAAGAGCTATCATATTCACAGGCTGTCACTCACATTTTCTATCTGTGCTGAATGCAAATGATAGGGGACCAGCCACCCAGTTAACCTCATTGAGTAGACTAAAAGGTTTATTAAAATACACAGCATAATCTAGTTTGATTAAGGATATTATGGTGAGAGTGACATATATAGTTAGCGGAAGCTGGAAAATCATAATATAGTAATTATAAAAGGTATAAGATTTAGCTAATACTTGTAAACATTAGGGAAAATAGGAATAGCACACAGAGGAAGGATAAAGGAGGTAATTTGAATCGAAAAACAGCTGGGAAAAAACAAGAGCAATCCGCAATATTCAAAAAAACAAAAGTTCAATCCAAATCTAATAAGCAAAAACTAGCCGGGAAAGAGTAGGAATAATCTGAGTCTACAAAACTCAGAAAAACAAAACTCTAATCTGAATCTACTAAATAAAAAATAGGCAGGAAAAAACAGGAACAATCAGCATAACTCGGAAAATCAAAACTCCAATCTAAATCCACTGAACGAAAAACAGCCAGGAAAGGATAGGAATAATCCAAGTCCACGAAGCTGAGGAAAGTAAACTCTACCAAACGAAGAACAGCTGTGAAAGAACGAGAGCAATAAAGTAAAATTCTAAAAAGCAAAACTCCAATCTGAATCTACCAAAGAAAAGCCCAAGTGTACAACAGGCCTAGTATGGTACTAGCAAGACTAGTACATCACCTGTAAGACTTCATATCAGCCATATTGTATAAAAGTAGACAATCTTTATTGGAGCTGATTAATCCAAAGCAGAAAAAAGCACAAGAAGAAAAGAGTTACAAACGAGAGATTGTAATGCCAATTGGACAAGCAAATCTGCCCGCTTGATAATCTCAGAGGCAGAATTAGAATCTGGATTATTGAGTGACTGTAATGATCCCCCTCCAGATGGTTAGTACTTGGCGATGGGGAACGATACTTCTCTTCCTCTTTCTTCTTCTCATCTCATGATAGCACTAGACCTCTGCCTATGTTACTGATAGTACAAGACCTTTGTCTTCTACTGAGAATGACTATTATAAGCTTTCTCTAACTCTTCTCATGAAGAGCTTTCTCAATGTAATAATAATAAAGGTTATAATAATGATAAAGAGTGTAAAGGTGTTTTATATTCATTAAAGTAATAAATAGAAAAAGTACTTAGAACAAAGCATGAAGAACCTATCCTCCTTGGCCATAACAGCCTCCTTATATTGTGTTCTTCCCGTCCTAAGTCATGTGACTCAAAGTGGTCACCTGTGCGAAACCAAATCATAATAAACTAGTCATATAACCAAAGTAGTCACATGCTCAAAATCCATGACCTTGTAGCAAGGTCATGTGCAAAAATACTTAAACCAATTATAACATAATAAACAAGTCATATGACTCCAAGTGATTACGTGAGCGAAACCCATGACCTTGTAATGAGGTCATATGTAAAACATAAATCATATACACAAGGCATACTTGTAAGGCATACTCACCAAGCGCATATCCCATGACTCATAATCGAGTTATATGCGAAATATAACGAATCATAACATAACCGGTTACATGACCTCAATAAGTCCTATGCTTGAAACAATAACATACCTATAACTCATAATTATGAGTTTTATGAAAATCTTTTCCGTACTAAGTCATATTCGTAATAGGGACAATAAAGGGCTTTTCGGCAGACTGGGTATATTAGATGTCAAAGCCACCTTTATTGGAGGTTCTCTGATATTAGCCAGATACTTTAAGCTATCAGACCCTGTCATTGTGGCCAGATCATACTTCCTGGAAGTGTTGAAAGCCACCCAGCTAAATGTTTCTTCTATTTTCTTTTGGTTCACATTTCCAAAAATTGGTACCAATATTCGCCTACCAGATCTCCATATACGAGTGTTTGTGTCGGTGGGATAAAGTGAAGTTTACTTACCTCAGCATGGTGGGTGGGCAGAACACATTGTCTTAGCCTTCGACATAGTTGGTGTTTTCGCAGCCAGAGCCGATCCTCCGGACCAGCAGACCTCATCATTGTCATCATCATTGTCGTCTTTGTTACTATCTCTCTTACCTCCTTCTCCTCCTCCTCATCCTGCTCTTCCTACTGCTTCTTATCTGCCTCCTCATCCTCATTTCGGTTATTACGTGGCCTTTACAGCTGACTATGCAGGGAAGGTATTCTATACTTGTCATCTACATCACAATGGCATTGGAATAACAAGTCCATTAGTTCATTGGATGGACTCAACCCCTACCAGATACAGACATGGCAGTTCGACAAGATAGGAATCATCTCACGTATCGGTAGTGGCTGAGTTGGATTGTCAGAAAGTAAAATTGTACTGTACTCCACACTGTAGTGCCGATAAGATGTCGAAACCCATTCCTGTCAGTCATTATTTCTTTTATTTGAGAGAGCAACTGGGACATGGTAGGTTTCGTCAGTTCCAGCCAGAAGACTACTCCACTGGTTTACCACTAGACCTTGTCCAGCCTGGACATGAATGGAGCATCCAGGCAGATCTCAAATAGTATGTTGAACCACAAGTAGACAGTACACGGTCCAGTAAAACCTATGGGATCTGTATTAGTATAAATAATACCAATCTGCTGCGGACAGTTTTGGGGAACTTACAATCTTTTCCAGCAGCAATAGTAGCAGGTACAGAAGGGGAAGGAGCAATAGTCAGACCAATCACCTGTAAAGTTCTCAAATGCTCTTTTGATACATCCTTTAGCAAAGTTTCCAGACATTTAGCAAGCAGCCTGCCCCTCGGTAGGTCGGTCTGCCAGCATTACACCGTGCTATTACTGGTAATGGGCTCAACTGTAAGGACATAGGCCTGAATAACCACCTATTTGGACTGGAGTAGTGCTCCTGTACTCCCGTAATCTACCCACAATCTATCTTACGCTTCACGGCATTCTACCAGGTACTAAACTCTGAACTGAAAGTAGCTGGATTTGGGAACTGACAGATTTGTTTGCACCAATACACCTTGTCATCATTTTCATGGCCCAGTGTTCTTGGGGAAACAAGTCTGAATTTCGAAGTTGACATTGTGGGTAGGTTGGTGGGAGGGACAGCAGGAGTATGCATATATTTTACTGATGAAATTTGTCAGCTAGATGCAGGAAAAACTGGCAGTAATAATAACTGGGTTCTCTGCATACCATAATGGAAATGGAAAAGATTCAGCAGATGGCATTGAGCGGTTGGAGGACTTCCACGCATTGAAAATGCTTTGCGAAGAATTATTAGCTGTGAAGGTATTACAGTCATTAAACTGAACCGAGTACTTACCAGTGGATAATTGCTCTGAAGCTGATCTGCTCTATATCTTAGCAGACAGAGAGTGAATGGGTTGATGGTAGATTGATATGTTGGTGGAAGGAGTGATTATTTGATGGTATTGGGAGGAGAAGGAAGGGAGAGGAGGAGGAAAGAGGGCAGCTTATATATGGACTAGAAAAGGCTTGAGTGAGTTGAATCAGGTTTGTACACTGTACAATTATTAGCAGCTTATTGTAACGATCCCTCTTTGGATAGTTAGTTCTTGGCCATGGGGAATGATACTTCTCTTCTTCTTCTTCTTTTCTTCGTCTTACGATAGCGCTAGGCCTCTGCCTCCGTTACTTATAGTACAAGACCTTTGTCTTCTATCAGGAACGCCTATCGTCAGCTTTCTCTAACTCTTCTCTCGTGCCATGCTTTCTTAGGCATAACAATAATCATTGTGATAGTAATAAAGATTGTGAAGGTGTTTTATATTCATTCAAGTAATAAGTAGGAAAAGCACTTAGAATTCAATCTAATTTTATTTAAACTCGTACTGCCAACACTGGCAGACGACGAGCCCCTGCCGGCACAGGGAAACTGCTAACCGGTATACCACGAGTCCTAAGCTAACTAAGTTTACAGCCCCGCACCTACCATCCCCGAGTCATGCCTGCACGAGAACTAATTACAAGACCATCACACAACTCAGCACCCACCCCGGTCTAAGTTTGTAGCCCCTCTAGTATGAAGCCAACCTGTACTAAGCATAGCCAAAGCCGAGCAAAAGACCAACCCAACCAGGTTCCTCATCCAATAAACATAAAATCACTACCACCCAGTCCAAAAACCATCCCGCAAAACCTCCTCCACAGTAGAAAACCAACAAAACACACACAAACTAATACTACAGGCGACACAATGGCAGGGAGGAGGCAACCAACATGTCAACCTCTCGCACCCGTATACCCAACTGTCGACCCTATGAACTCACTCTGCCGGTTGCCTCCAAAGAGCGTACTACTGAGGAGGACCTGTACCAGCTGCCTGTTCCCCAAACAAACCAACACAAACATAAGAAATACATAGAGGTAGTGACAGACCGAAAAGGTCAGTGGGGCCTATCTCCCACCTGTGGTGCTATGCCTCCTCCTGCCCAACCTGTATCCCAACTAAAGAAACCAAACAAACCCCACAAAACCCAGCGTGCAAGACCCAAACCAGTCCAACCAGGTGGTCGCAACCCACTATCTGCACAGGTGGCCATCAGCCAACCGGTCCATCGGGGAGCTTTGCAGCACTCAATAGCTTCACCCAACAGCCCAAGATAGACTGGAAACACTTAATTAGACCTCACCCAACCTGACGCAGGCCCAACTGCTGCTCGCAGGTGCCTCTTCCCCCCTAATCAGCCTCCTCCAAGCCCCACACACCAGACACCGCAGAGCCCATCCAGCCCCCCAGCCCCTCAAACAGATCAACCATCAAGCAGCCTCAGGACAGCCTATACCCAGCCCCATCAGGCAGCCATTGGTCCTGGCCACATGGACAGAGCCCCAACCCTCAATACCATACAGCCGAGGGGGGCCCACCAGCCACAGCTGAGAGCAACAAAGGAGGCAGCACCAACACCCGAAGGCATCAGCACCAGCCACACCGTCCAACCCAGCCAAACCAAAGTCCAACCAAGTCGGGAAAGAGTAAGCAGAGCCAGCCAAAACCAGCCCTACAGGTCTGGTAACAGGTATGGACTGAACAATGGGTAAGAGGCATCTCCAACTGACGTGACAAGAAGGGGAGGGCGAACGAACAGAAGCAGACAAACAGAAGGTAGGCCCTACTTACAATGAGTGAAGCCACCAACCACAAACCACAACCAAACCATCCAAACACACAGACAACGCGAGTGTCTGGCAGCCAATCATTCCACACCACCCCAGGTAGTAACGTAAAACCACACCAGGAGGGAAGATTTTTCAGGGTCAAAGCCATCCCCACCACAGCGAGGAGGAGACTCCTGACTGAACCACCGTATATGCCGCAAGGACAAGACTTCCAAGGGAACAGTGATAAACAACATCGTAGGATTCCGACGGTAGAAATGAAAATGTAACAAGAAGGGGGCTGGGCGGGTAACGTCCTGCCACCTGAGGAATGATGCGACCAGTATGACGAGTTGATACTTGGGAAGGTCATCAGTCTAACTCAAGGGCGTTTTGTATCGTGAGAACTAAGGACTCCGTTAAAACCCAACAAGAAACATAAGCTGGCCTAAAGAATGACACTGGTGATCCCCCCAAAAACAAAGTTCAATGCTCCCTAATCGAACGCGAAACCTACGAGTAGACGATAGAGAGGAAGGCTCAGATATTTTACCGAAAGGGGCTCGTAAGCGACCATGTTGAAAGAGCTTGAAGCTACAGTATCATGTGAGGCCATCAGGTGACGAAATGAGAAGTAAACCAGTAATCCGCCACACAACACCAACAGACCTCAACACCAAGAACTCTAGGAACTACTGATCGAACTCAGATATCTCCTCCAGAATCCAAGGCATCAAGGCCCACCATGGGTGCAAAAGAATTGCTCGGGGCGAAGCGACGGCAAGGACGAGGAAAGGTACTTAGAACAAAGTGTGAAGAACCTATCTTCCTCGGCCACATCGGCCTCCTTATAGAGTGTTCTTCCCGCCTGTAGTCATGTGACCTAAAGTGGTCACATGTGCGAAACCAAATAATAACAAACTAATCATGTGACCAAAGTGGTCACATGCTCAAAACCCATGACCTCACGGCAAGGTCATGTGCAAAAACTCATAAACCAATCATAACATAATAAACAATTCATATGACTCAAACGAGTCATATGCGCAAGACCCATGACCTCATAATGAGATTATGTGTGAAACCTAAATCATATGAACAAGGCATACCCATAAGGCATACTCGTAAGGCACAGTCGCCAGGCATACATCCCACGACTCATAATTGAATCTTGTGCAAAACATAACAAATCATAACATAATAAGTTATATGACCCAAATGAGTTATATGTGTGGAACAATAACATACCTATAACTCATAATCCTGAGTCATGTGAAAACCTTTTCCTTGCCAAGCCACATTCATGACATTAGCTCCTCTCCCCCTAAGCTTGAGTCCCATCAGGCTTTGTCCCCAAGTTTCAATAGTCCCCATCCTACTACATGCAGTAACCTCCGAAGCCTATGGACCTTGTTGTCCGCTTCCCGTCATCTTACCCTCACTGATTCTAGGGTGAGGTTTGCCATTTCGATCGTTCTCCTCTGGGCATCGTTCAGTTGTCTCAGCTCCACGATTGTTTTGTCGTTTGCTGAAATTGTAGCTTTGACCTGACCAAGTTATTCCCGGAGTCCGCGGATTTGCCAATGTAGGCTTCTGACATCCGGTTCCGTATCTGCAGAGGAGTTTTGCGCCCCTCCCTCCCTGAGCTGTGTCCTCATAGCCCAAGCCTATTTTACGTCGTTTCTTTCTAACTCTTTCTTGCTTCCATCCCTCTGTGGGTAATATCCCACAGAAATCTTACTTGTCCTATGCATTCTACACCCATTTTTGAAGCACTGTTGCCAGGACTTCAGGATGTGGTCCTGGCATGGACCAGGTTTCCGACATTCTCTCGGGAACTATCCCGAGCCTTCCTTATTGCCCAAGTGTATTTAGCATTCATCATCGTAGCATACCGTCCATGACATGGCATTATACTTTACTTGTTGTTCCCTCTCCTTGAGTTCTTCATCAGTCAGTCCCATGAATGAGTATTCAGGACTAGTGGGTACGATGTAGCGGGCGCTATTGCCCCAGCCCTTGTGTGCTTGCAATGGCACAGGATTGCTTCCTTCGCCTTTGTCTTGGTTGAACGTGATCGTTACCTGGGCCAGGCTTGCCTGGGTATCGTTGGTGGAAGGTTGAGAGGGCATCTTGTACGTTTTCAAAGTTGTATGCGTGGTACCAAGTTTTATCGTGTTCGGGCAAATACCCCGTCCACTTGACTCGGTATTGAAGATGACCGTGGAAGAAGGGAGAATCAACTATTTCATCGAGTTCGTATTCTGGTTCTCTGTCGAGTTCGATCAGAGGAGGAGGAATAATTGTTTGTGAGTGGAACTTGTGATCGTTGTATAATTCAAGGAGTAAGATGTAGAATGTGTTGTGTATTCGCATTGAGGGGGGAAGGTCAAGCTTATAAGCTCAGTTGCCCACTCTTTCCAATATCCAGAATGGTCCGATTTTCTTGTAATCCAATTTCTTTAATGGTTTCGTCCTATGGATGTTGCATGGTAGTAACCACATCATATCTCGTGGTTGTAAGTTCGGATCGGGCCTTCAATGTTTGTTGTATTATTCCTTCTGTCATTGTTGTGCTTGACTCATTTCGTATCGTACCGTCTTATGTAGTTTTCCCATGTCTACTTTCTTTGGTATTATACCGTTAATTGTATAATATGAGGTCTGACTTTGTGGATGTTGTCCGTAATTCGCGAAGAAGGGTGTCGTGCCGTTTATTTCTTGTTTTCCATTATTGTATGCAAATTTGGCCATTGATAACAGTTTATACTAATAGTCTTGTTGGTAGTTGACATAGGCCCATAGATATTGTTCCAGTATTGCATTTACCTACTCTGTTTGTCCATCGGTTTGCGGGTGAACGGTAGTGCTTAGCTGGTTTTGTATTCCCATTTCTCCAGTCACTTTTTTCCATAATCCCGATGTGAATAACGTTCCTCGATCTGTAATAATGTTCTTCGGGAGACCGTGTAGCCAAAATACCTCTGGGAAGAATGTTTGTATAAAATCCCTCATATCCATATCCTTTCTAACAAGAATGAAATGACTCATTTTAGTCAAGCGATCCACCATGACCAGGATACTATCGCATTTTTCTGACGGAGGTAAGTCTGTAATGAAATCCATAGTAATTGTTTCCCAAGGTCATTCAGGAACCTCGTTTGATTTTAGTCATCCGTAGGGTGCGTGTTTAGCCATTTTTGTCCTTTGGCATAGGTCGCAATTTTTGACATATCTCTTGACATCTTCGCATATTCTTGGCCAATAGAATGACCTCGTGATGAATTCTGTAGTTTTAGCTGTTCCCCCGTGTCCCGTCGTTGAGATATCATGGTGTTGTTGTATGATGCTCATTCTTATCTTTTCTTCTTCCAGGATCCATTGTTTTCCATCATACCATATGTCTTCCTCTTGCCATTGACATAACCTCAGGGCAATCCCTTTCATTTTCTTTTTTCCTTCCTCCAATGCTTTCCTCACTGCTTGAATTGTTTTGTCTTCTTTGTTTGCCTTCTTGATCTCTTTTTCCTCTTCTGAGGTAAATTCAATGACCTCCTTTGCTTCGAAGTAAGCTTTTGGCAATAGTGTCCTTGTCTTTTATTTGATTCTTTCGTCTTCTTTGGTTTGCAGTTTGTCGCTTGCAATCCTCATGAGAGCATCCAGTTTTCCGCTTTCTTTTCCAGGTCGGTATTCGATCTTGAAGTTTTATTTGCTGAGTTGTTCCATCCCTCTTATCTGGCGATCATTCAACTCCTTCATAGTCATAAATGGGACCAAATTCTTTTGATCGGTAAGAACGCGGACCGAATGATCATTGTTCGAGAAGTATCTCCTCCACTTCTTTAATGCTTAAACTATCGCTAATAGTTCCTTATTTGCAATATTGTAGTTGCATTCTGCAGGGGTCATTGTATTAGACAGATAAGATACTGGCCTCCATTTTCTGTCTTTGCATTGTTGCGATAGAATACCTGAGCATACATATTTGGAGGTATCCGTTTCAATCATTGTCCTTCGGTTTGGGTCGAAATGAACCAGTATTGATGCCAATGTTAGATGCTTTCATATTGTATCATATGCTTTCTGTTCCGTTTCTCTCCATTCCCATTTCTTGTCTTTCTTTGCTAGGATATAGAGTGGTTTTGCTAGCCTGCTAAACCCTTCTATGAACCTTCTATAAAAGTTGCAGAATCCCATGAAACATTGGACATCCGTTTTGTTGCTTGGTTTTGCCCAATCCCATATTGCTGCTGCTTTGACCGGGTCGACGTTGACTCCGCTTCGATTGATGATGAACCCGAGATATTCGGTTTATTCCCTATGAAATTCGTACTTGGTTGATTTGATCTTTATTCCTGATTCTTATATTGCTGCAATGATATTGCTGACATCCCTCTGGTGTTGTTGCATGTTTTCTGAGTAGATGAGTACATCGTCTAAGTAGATAATACAACATATGTCAAGGTACTTATTGAGTACCCTGTTGATCCATCATTGAAATGAAGCCGGCACATTGGTTAGCCCGAAGGGCATAACCAAGTATTCGAACATTCCGTATCTTGAGACAAATGTAGTCTTCCATTCATCTCCTGCTTTAATGCGTATATTGTAGTATGCATCCTTAATGTCCAGGTTGGTGAAGTATTTTGCTGACCTTAGTCTATCCAGTGCTTCCCCAATTAAAGATAGTGGATATCAATCCTTCTTGGTAACCGAATTGAGGGCTCTGTAGTGGACACAGAGTCTCATCTTTCTATCTTTTTGTTTGACGAATAGTATTGAGAATCCTCCTGATACGAAGGAGTCTCTGATCCATCCTAGCTTTAGGTTCTGTTCAATGTACTTTCTAAGTTCTTTGAGTTCTGCTTCTCCTAGTGGGTATAGATTCTTATAAGGAATCTCTTTTAGTTTTCTCTTTTTTTCGTCTTTGTCCTGCTGAATCTCGTGGTCAATTCCTGGTCTTTGGGGTGGTAGTCCCGTAGCTTCTTCTTCTTGGAATAGATTCGTGAATTGATGATATTCCTTCAGAATCAATTCTTTCCATCCCTTTTTACTTTGGTATTTCTTATCTTGGATTGCTAGTTCAAATGCTGATATTAAATTTTGCCAGGACCACTGTCACGAACATGGCTTAGTGAGGAAAGGGTTTTCACGTGACATATGGTTATGAGTCACAGGTATGTTATTGTTTCACGCATATAACCTATTCGGATTGTATAATTAGTTATGTGTGGGATTTGTAATGCTTTCGCACATGGCTCAAGTATGAGTCATAGGACATGCGCCTGACGAGTATGCCTTACGGACAAGCCTGGCGCATATGATTTACATTTCGCACATGACCTCATTATGATGTTATGGGTTTCATGCATATGACTCAGTCGAGTCATATGACTTGTTTATTGCGTTATGATTGGTTTATAAGTTTTGCACATGACCTCGTTATAAGGTCATGGGTTTTGAGCATGTGATCACTTTGGTCACATGACTAGTTTGTTTTGATTTGGTTTTGCACATGTGACCACTTTAGGTCACATGATTAAAGGCGGGAAGAACACTATATAAGAAGGCCGTTGCGGCCTAGGAAGATAGGTTCTTCACGCTTTGTTCTAAGTACTTTTCCTACTTATTACTTTAACGAATATAAAACACCTTTACGATCTTTATCTTTATTGCAACATTGTCATTACGCCAAGAAGTGCTCGTCACGAAGATGAGTTAGAGAAAGCTTACGATAGGCGTTTCTGATAAAAGACAAAGGAAGAAGAAGACAGGAAGAGAAGTATCGTTCCCCGTCGCCAAGCACTAACAAGCCAGAGAGGGATCGTTACAACCACTTTTTCGTCTTCATATTTCCATTTGAGAATTTCAGTGGTGTCTCCTCTTCAATAGTACCTTCTGAAGGTTTGTGCCATGATCTCTTTTATCTCAGCTTTTCTGGTTGTATCAGGCTGTTCTTGGTCTGTACTTCCAAACCCCTGGTGCCCTCTTGTTATTTCTTCCAGTTGATCTACTTTGTGAAGATCCTCTTTGTTGATTTTTTCAATAATCAACTGTGCGATTCGATCACCTTTCTGGACTTCATAGTCCTCTTGAGCCAGGTTGGCCAAGACCACTTTGATTTCTCCTATATAGTCGGTATCGATTACTCCTGCCATAGTCAAAAGTCAATGTTTGACTGCTAGACCACAACGGGATGCTATCTGTCCATAGGTGCCCTCTGGTAGTCTAATGGCTATTCCTGTCGCTATCGTTACCTGTCCGTTGGCAGGTATCTTGGTCTTCTTGTTGGCATACAGGTCATGTCCTGCTGCCTTTTTGGACCCTTTGGTGGGTACTTGTGCCCCTTGGTCTAGTTTTTATATCCAGACTCTCTTGTCTTGTCACATATCCGCAAATTTTGTATGCAACGTTTCTTCTTCCACTTTTCGTACTGGGGTTGAGTAGACCACTGGTGAACTATTGAGATATTGCATTGCACATAGTTCGCTAGTGAAGGTTATTTTGTTCTCGTTCCAGTCGATCATCGGATTGTGCTTTTGTAACTATGACATCACTAGGACTATCTTATAGTTCTTGAGATATGCTACCTGGAAGGTTGCCATTTTCCGATAGCTGTTAATGTCCATAGGTACTGTCGCCGTAAGGGTTATAGGACCCATTACACTTGGCTTTCCATCTGCTAGGTAGATTTGTCTTGCTTTCTTAGTTTTCTTGCTGTTGAGGCCATATTTATCGCAGATTTCCTTGTCGATAAAATCTTCAGTCACCCCTGAGTTGAGCATTGCGTATATTGTTGTTTCTTCATGCTTTTTATTGTATATCTTTATTTTGATCATGATATGATCTCCGTCTTCTTCTCCTCTTTGCGTGTGTAGTGCTGTGTAGTAGTTTGCTAACTTGATGGATTTTTCAGGTCCACATCTTGGGTCTCTCAGACTACTATTTACTGGGGACCCTCATCTTTTTCCGCTAGTAGATTGTCTGTGATTATTTCGCGAATATTGCTCCTTTTTTGACCTTAGAAACAATTGTTTCCAGCAGCTCTGGTTCCCTAGTATCCATTGTCTGGTCGACTTCTGCATTCTGAGATCCAATGTCCTGCCTTTCCGCACCTCAAGCAGAGTTTTCCATTCATCCTTCTAGTGTATTCTTCCTTGACTAGGTTCAAAGCTGGTCTTGATCTTGTTTTGTCCAATTCCATTGGTTCTCCTGATAGCAGCATTCTGCTTTCACTTTATGTTACTTGTGGTTTGAAAATTCCATCTACATTTCTAGATGACTGGGCCACCCTGTGGGCTATAGTGTTCTCTGAGTTGTTTTGGACTATGTTTAGATTGCTTTCCTTATCAATCGCCCATCTTGCAAATCGTTCGGCTGTTGTATAACACGAGTTGGAGATTCCCCATGCTTCTTAGAGTCTTTCGCTGCAGTTCCGTAGGAGGATGATATAGAGGGTAGCATCATCAAACTCTGCCTCATATTCCAATAATCGGCATTCATTCCAGCATGCCGAGAAAGTCTGTTTTTCTTGTTGGAGTTTTTCCAGCTTTCTTCTTGCCATTTCCTTAGCATTGAGATCTCTGAATTGTTCAAAGAGTACTGCTTTGAATTCCACGTATGTAACCCAGTCCCTTTGTTTTCTTCCATCTTGGAAAGGCATAAACCATTGTCCCGCCAGGCCTCTCAATAGAGATTCCACAAATGGAATCTTGATCTCATTGTAGTGCTCTCCATATCCTTTTTTACTGCAAAATACCCTTCGCATTGTACCAGGAATATTCGTAGCTTATCTTCGACTCCTTCGTCCGTATCAGGTTCTTTTACTTTCGGTCTGTTGATATTTCCTTGTCCTGTGTTTCACGTTGCTGCTAAAAACGCTTGAAACGGATCTTCAGTCATTTTCAGTATGCTAGTACCTGGTGTCTGAGTGGCCGGGGCCGGTGGCACCAGTACAGCTGATCCTGATATTCTTTCGGGTTATAGGATTCCTGCAGGAGAGCTATCGACTGGTGATCCTTTCTCTAGTATTACTGGACTCGCTACCCTTGAGGGCCCTACTGAAACATGATCTAGGGCATCACAAAATCCCCCTAGGCTAGGATTTTGGTCATCAATATTAATGTCTCCTTCCCTGTCTGGGTTAAAGGATGCCATCTTATATCGTTTGGCATCACAATAGGTGATGCTTTGTCATGTAACGATCCCTCTTTGGATAGTTAGTTCTTGGCGACAGGGAACGATACTTCTTTTCTTCTTCTTCTTTTCTTCATCTTACGATAACGCTAGGCCTCTGCCTCCATTACTAATAGTACAAGTCATTTGTCTTCTATCAGAAACCCCTATGGTAAGCTTTCTCTAACTCTTCTCTTGTACCGTGCTTTCTTCGGCGTAACAATAATCGTTGTGATAGTAATAAAGATCGTGAAGGTGTTTTATATTCATTCAAGTAATAAGTAGGAAAAGTACTTAGAACAAAGCGTGAAGAACCTATCTTCCTTGGCCACATCGGCCTCCTTATATAGTATTCTTCTAGCCCGTAGTTATGTGACCTAAAGTGGTCACTTGTGCAAAATCAAATCATAACAAACTAATCATGTGACCAAAGTGGTCACATGCTCAAAACCCATGACCTCATGGCGAGGTCATGTGCGAAAACTCATAAAACAATCATAACACAATAAACAAGTCATATGACTCAAACGAGTCATATGCGCAAGACCCATGACCTCATAATATGGTCATGTGTGAAACCTAAATCATATGCATAAGGCATACCCACAAGGCATACTCGCAAGGCACACTCACCAGCCGCACATCCCACGACTCATAATTGAATCATGTGCGAAACATAACAAATCATAACATAATAAGTCATATGTTAGGCAGTGACAACTTGATAGACTTTAAAGTTGTCTAGGCCAATCGAGACTCGTTTCTATAAACGGAGATTGTCTAGGAAGGCTCAGACTTTGCTCCTTTCGTTTATGACTACTCGGAGCGAAGTAAAATAGGTCAAGTAGGGTACAATCGTAAAAACAATATTATATTGTTAAGGTCTCTTCTCCATTGCTTGATGATGTCTAAAGCTTGGGAGGCACTTCAATATTTATATTCCTCGTCTGAGTGTTTGCGGACTACATCTATTTATCATACAACTATGAACTTCTTTAATCGTAATTCACAACGTCGAGTTTTCTTCCAAGGTACGAACACCTGTAGACCCTGAAAACCATCACACCCTCTTCGGTAATTACGATATTTCTTCTTAGGAAACGTACTGTCTCCAATAGTAATATCCCGATTAGTAGAGTCTTTAGACTTATGGCCTAGGTTTTAAGTCGAACGGAGTTGGCTCCAATTGTCTTCGCCATTGATAAAATGATCAGTTTTATCCACTACTATATCTGCAAAGGTGGTCATCATTACCATCATCGTAGGTCGTCTGACTCCGATCCTTTGTAACTCCATACCCAACCAATAGATTTTCTCTAGATGACTTCCTATTAACTCACAAGAAGCCACTCCACTAGACTGATAATTAATCCCTTGGTCGGCAACCCTTGGCTACTCTCTAGGTAGTAGGTTTCAGTAACTATTGTAGTATTAAAAATCCTCCCATGGCTACGACGTGTTCCGAAACCCAGTTGCAACACTCTGTGAAGTTCATTGGCTTCTTTGGTAGTGTCTTTTGGAGTTCTAGACTCTTCTGGTGTATCTAAATGTATTGGTCTCTAGTAGAGATTCTTTACCATTTGATACCATTTCTTTGTGCGAAATCATCCCGTTACTTACAGCTCATGCCAAAGGTGTCATGTCTTTGAAGCCAAGTAACTCTCTGAGTAGTTGACGGAATTACTCCGTTCCACTTCCCAGGCCTAGCGGAAGGTCCGCTCTCATATATCCTGCGAACAGGATCTGGTCAGACAGACAGCGACGACGTATGTGGTGTTATTCTAACATCTTCAATTCTGTGGTAATATAGTCACAGGACACAACTGAGATTGATATATATAATAACGCATGGGCCCCGTAAGGGAGTCAGAGGAGGGTGTTGGAGACCAGAAATTCCGATTCCGAGTGGGGTTAACCTACTTAGGGTGGTTCCTAGGTATCAGGTTCTGGTATTCCTAACATCATATGACCTAAATGAGTCATATGTATAGAACAATAACATACCTATGACTCATAATCCTGAGTCTTGTGAAAACCTTTTCCTTGCCAAGCCACATTCATGACACTTAAAAGGTGTTTCATCAACTCATATGAGCTCAAATAATGTTTTAAGCCTTAAATGAGCCGTACATGAGCCTCATATGAGCTGCTTCTCGACTACAAAATGTGAAGACGTCTGGCAGTCTTTACTAAATATTGCTCACCATGCTTGAAAGCTAGAAGTTACTCTTGAAAGCTAAATACTAGCAGACTTAAAAGAACTAATAGATACTTGAAAGCTAGAAACAATACTTGAAAAGTTTATGTTATACCCAGCAGTCATTTTGAGCTGCAAATGAGCTGCTAAATAAACAGCAAGATACTCATGCCTCACTCCTAGTAAATACCATACTCGGTAGCTATAAATGATACTGAACAAATAAATACTAGACTTAAAAGATGAATTATTGATGGGCTGTAGAGTACACATCAAGAGGCCCACAGCTTGGTAGTAGCAGGTACTGTGCCATTCCATACCTGAAGGCTAGAAAGCTTTACTGGCTTTTGAGAGATCCTTTGGGCTGCAAATAGGCCGCAGGATATGCACCAAGATGATCACCACTCACTAGTGAAACACAATCCTTGAAAGCAAAATACTATACTTGTAAAACCAAGATACTATACTTGAAAAACAAAGACCACTGTTCAGACAACCTCCACCTGCAGACCTGTTGGCTATCACACTAGCTTGATGGTTACTGCTCCAATTCCAGTTTCCAAGATGCCTAACTTTGAACTTGAAAGATCGTATATGGCCGAACCTTGTCTGCATTTCATCTGCTAATGTATTTTATAATAGACATCTTGATAACAGAAGTTAAATCATTACAGATAACCATGATGTCTTCAAATACATTTAAGTACGCCCATTGTCGACAACGCTATCAACAGGCCGTAGCATACAAGATGCACCTGCAAATAATCTATCTGGATATTATCCAATTTCTCTATACTACAACTGACCAAACCTCATCTGAGCTGGCAGCTTCCATATCCAATGACATCATAGATTAGCAGGTCATCATGATAGCCTGAAAACTTGCAGACCCAGAGGTTGATTCTGACTATGATTCTAACTCCAAGCTAGATATTATAGATTATGAAGTAGATAGTAATATACAGTATGACTCAGACTCGAAGGACTCCAATATATTCCAACCATCAGATATGGCAAACCTACCAAATCAACAGATGATCCCATGTGTGGGCAGAACAATTGTGGATATTGTTGGCTATGCAGAGCTTAATCTGGCCTTGAATAATAGCCCATAGAATCCTTTTTCATCTGAAGATAACTTCAATTTAACTAGCTAGTTCATCCAGTCTAAGGTAGCCAAGTGACAGATTGATGATTATTTTACAAAAGTCTTGACAAGTAGTAATGCCAGGTCATTTGAGTCCGCATATTCATTGAGAAAATCCCTAGAAGTACTGGACCCATTTGATCAGTATCTGGAGTGGAGAGAAGCTATTGTGGATGATGGAAAATATGTAACAACCTACTATTATAGGAATATCATTGACTGCATCCGCTACCTAATCCATCAGGTTGCGTAAAAACCTGAACTAGTGTATGCACCTATTCGCGAATATAATTCAAGTGGAGAACAATTGTACCTCGAGATGCATACAGCAGACTAGTGGTAGGAAACTCAGGTATAAAATTAGCCCACAAGAGCTAGAAGTCGGCAGTGTTTCTCAGGCTAACAATGGCTCCTGTTTCCTAATAGGAGTCACTACCTGATAGGTCAACATTGGCATCAATTATCGGATTGTTGGACTAGACTCACCTCACTAATTTCTTGGGTGATAAGAAAGCCTGGCCAGTATACATAATTATTGGAAATATCTTTTCGCGGACTAGGAGTAATCAGCCCAGCCAAGATGCTGATTCTTCTTCTTGCATTGCTGCCAGTGCCACAGAGGTTTTGCATTGAATCAGCCCATGCCAATGAAGTCTAGTGGCAGATGAATACAAATTCATGGCAGGCTGTTTTTGATGACATTTTTGTACTATTACTGGCCATTGCCCAAGAGGGTATAGTAATAGATTACTGAGATGGAAAAACATGTTTCTGTTTTTCCATCCTCTCTAACTGGATTGCGAATTATGCCAAGCATATGACCTTATGTGGAATGAGCAGTACGTCGTGAGCAAAGTGTGAGGTTCCAGGCAGGGAGCTTAGTGGAGATCCGTGGCATACATATACGATCTGAGACTGCACCCTATATGTGAAAACTGTCTTAGAGTAATGGGGAATAGGAATGGCCAGTGTTACAGAATATTTCAAGCAGATTGGCATGAAAACAGGCCATAAGGTATTCTCTAAACTCCACCATATAGATCCTGTAGACCTCCATAAGCTAGACCTGTTGCATAACATCTATCTTGGCCTATTTAACCATATGATACAATGGGTAGAAGGATTCCTGAAAAAGTACAAACAGCAGCTGGCATTCGACAACATCTGGAAAGAACTTCCCCCTTATCTTGAATTCAGTGTACCAAAAATGGCCTATCAGAAAGTCAAGCAATAGCAAGGAAAAGAAATGGATAATCTCAGCAGATATATTGCGACAGTCCTAGTATCTGCTTTACGAAACCCAGACAGCTCTTAGCACCTCTCTTTCAAATGTGCCTTACAATATGTTAGTATAGTGATTGATTTCAGTCTAATAGCCCAGTATCAGAGTCATATGCCTGACACTATATCTTGTATGGAAAATTATCTGCTAACATTTTACCAGACGAAAGATATTTTCCTTGAGTTTCATACCTCGAAGGCTACTCACACGTAGGCAAGTCGCCAGAATCATGAACTACCAAAACAGATGGTAGATCAACAAGCCAAAGTACTTCCCAGAATCACTGCCACTAAATGCTATCGACTCGCAGATGAAGAGAGGCGCTAAAGAATAGATCACCGGAAAGATTTTATCCAGCGTAAGAACCATATCAACTTTATCAAGATGCACTACCTGAGTCACTTTGCAGCTTAAGTCCAATGTTTTGGGACCGTAGCGATGTATTCCACTGATCTCAGTAAACTGGTACCTGAAAAACAGATTAAAGAAGGCTATAGGAGATCAAACAAAAATAAAGCTGCTGAATAGATCTTATTACAGTATGGCCACCAGGATGTCCTGGGAATGAGATTGCTTACAATCGAGGAACTTTCAGGGGCTGGTGATGAGGTAGGCATAGGGAATGTGATAGAAGTAATGCAGACATCTTTAAGCTGCAGCAGGCTACAGTGAGTTCTCAGATGCTGCAAGAATACCGGTACGCTAACAAACTTTTGCGAGGCCCTCAAGATCAGTTACACCACAATAGTGGAGAAAATAGTGTATTATATCAAGCAGACCATAGCAGATAAGTAGCAGCTACCAACTAATTCCACAGAACTCAGATTGCTTCCAGAGGAGCAATTTACCCAGCTTGAAATTCCATTCTCAGACTTTCCATCAACGGACATCTTCCAGATCCACCAGGCTTGCTGTACTGGAACACAGGCTTTTCAAAATACAGAGTCAAGAAATGATTGGGTATGGATTTGGGTTGGCAGAGCAGGCTCATGCAGGGATCTGTGAGGGAGGTAGATAGCACAGTTGTTAGGGCTTTTCAAGATAAGAAACATCCAGAGCAAGGCGGGGGGTATCAGTCGGCTAGAATTGGTTCAAGTGCTTTATCTAGTACATGGTAGGAGATTTCACAATACCAATAGACACATCCAAGTTTGTAACCAGTTTAGCAGCCAGGATATGCGGATTGTCGATAAAGGAGCAGTGATCAGGCAGGATCATCTAGTTCTCGCTGGGGAGAGTCAATGGATAGTGAATCACTGGATTGATTTGCAAATGTTTAATGAGATATATTGAATTCTTGTATATTCTAGTATACTAATAAAGACTATATAAGGATTACAATTATGCTACTACTAGCTAAGTAGAATAAAAATTGAAAACTAGCAGCAGAGAGGATGTGAGGAGCCCAAAGTAAAATAAGCAGTACTAACATCAAGAGTGTAGATTGGGGCTGGACAGAATTCATTCTGTGAGCTGCCTTGAAAAAAAAAAAAAAAAAAAAAAAAAAAAAAAAAAAAAAAAAAACAAAAACCTTAAACTATTTAACCT
>NW_003298777.1:1019761-1032083 GCF_000151645.1 Tuber melanosporum
TTTAGAACGGGTAAACCTCTCATAGTGTGTTCGGCGACGAGTTGAGCCGATAAGATTGCATTCAAGAGATAATAATCCAGGAATAATAGAGTGAAGGCCGTCAGACGAAATAGAAGGGTGGAGTAAAATAGTGGCCCACATTGGAACAAATAGAGTCAGCGATACATGAGTGAAACAGTAGAGGCGAAGGAAAAGAAGTAGGAACGTGTCAGACAGGATGGATAAAACGAGTTAACATCCAAATGGTCAGGATACTCAGAACAAAGAAAATTGACAGGTCACCTCCAGACGCAGACATTCTTCATCCAGTGAGAGGGTTTTTTTTGTTGATGTATATTTATACCTTACTGTATATTATTCTTAAAGAAATCTATAACAAGTATAGTGAATAATAGTTGCTTTTAGAGTACTTAAGAAAATAAGAGTATTTTCTTAAGTAATAGGAGACAACTATAGGATGATTACTGTTAGACAGAGACAACCTGATAGACTTCAGAGTTGTTTAGGCTAACTAAAATTCATTTCTGTAGACAGAAATTGTCTAGGAAGCCTCAGATTTACTCGTTTCATTTATTACTACTAAGAGCGAAGTATAATAGGTAAAGCAAGATAGAATTATAAAATCATTATTTTATTGTTAAGGTCTCTTCTCCATTACTTGATGATGTCTAAAAGCTTGAGAGGCACTTCAATAATTATATTCCGCATCTGAGTATTCACGAACTACATCTATCTATTATACAACTATGTACCTCTCTGGTTATAACTCACAATGTCGAGTATTCTTCAAAGATGCGAACACCTGGAGACCCTGAAAATCACCACACTCTCTTCGGTAATTACAATATAACTATCTAGAAACTATGCTGTTTCCAATAGTAATTACCCAATCATTAAAGTCTTTAGACTTATGGCCTTAGTTCTCAAGTCAAACTGAGTTGGCCCCAATTGTCTCCATCATTGATGAAATAATCAGTTTCATCTGTGGGTTGTATCTGTGACGGTTGTTGTCATCACAACCTCTCTAGGTCGCCTGACTTCAAATCTTCATAACTCTCTAGTCAACCAACAGATATCTTTCAGAGGACTTCCTACTAATTCGCAGGAATCTATTCCACCAACCTGATAGATAATGCCACAGTTGGCAACTCTTGGTTGCTCTGGGTAGCAGGGTTTCGATCGTTGTTCTAGTATTTGAGATTATTCCTACAGTCTCAATGTGTTTCAAAACCCAGTTGTAACACTCCATGAAGTCCATTAGTATCTGCGGTAGTGTTCCTCAGAGTTCTATACTCTTCTAGTTATCGTAGGGTAGGTGTGAATGTATTAGTTTCTCATTGGGATTCTTTATCATTCGATACCATCTCTTTGCGCAAAAATGTCCTGTTACCTATAGTTCATACCAAAGTTGTTGCATCTTTGAAGCCTAGTAGCCTCCTGAGTAGTAGATGGATTTACTCCGTTCTACTTCTCAGCCCTAGCCGAAGGTCTCCTCTTATATATCCTGCAAACAGGATGTAGTCACACTGATGGCAGTAATGTATACAGTATTATTCCTACCCCTTCATTTCTGTTACATTATAGTCACAGGACGTAACTGAGATCAATATGTATAGTGATGTGAGGGCCCCATAAGGGGGCTGGAGGCAGGTGTTGGAGACCATGGATTCCAATTCCAAGAGAGCTTACCCTACTTAGGGTGGTTCCTAGGTATCAGATCCCAGTATTCCTAACAATTACTGTATTGAAGAAGAAAGTTATTATGTCTATTACTCATATGATCAGACTAGTTACCTTTTGAACAACTATTTCCTGGAAGTAATCAAGAACAATCCTAATAACATGAGTGTATTTTAATATATTAGATTACAAGATTATTTTTACAAAATCTCTACTTTTTCCTGTACCCTTTAAGTTTTTACTTTTAAAACTACTTTAGACATTGCAGGTTTGTAAAACTATGCTGTTTGTCATGTCATAGTTACTAACCATGACCATGGTTTTAAAATTTTCGAAATCATTGTTCTACAACCATGGTTTGTAGCCAGCCAAAATTTCCAAACATGTAACACTAAACAGCCCCTTACCTCCTACAACCACTTACTACTTCTTCCATTATAAAAAACGTATTTACATCACATGCGGAGAGATGACAACCGGCAGCCCTAACAATTGTTGGGAACTTGAAGTGACGGTAGAACATCAGAGGCTTTACATACTCAAAGACTCTAAGGTATTCCACAGCATAGCAAGCCTTCCACCACCCATACCTTGATTTATTTAAATGTGCTTAGGCCTGTACATTGGTGGTGCAGTGTTGGTACCTGAGGCACGGGTGGTACTTTCTTGATGTACTGTGGGAATGAGCAAGGTTGAGGGTTAGCTTATCCCGAGGAACATAATGCCGCTGTGGGAGGCAGAGGCCATATGCCTGCCTACTAGTAGGTAACTATTCGGATCACCAGGATTTTCACTGTGGATGCGAAATCGCAAAGCCCCACGGTATGATACCGTAACATAGAGAGCCGAGAAGGAAATGAAGTAAGCAACAAGGGTCACCTAAAATACCACACTGTACTCGAGTACAGTGCCTATAAGGTTCCTTTTTATAGCACGAAAAACCATGAAAGATAAATATAGCCAAAACCCCTCGACATATATGGAGATGGAAGAAAGATTGTCATAATCCGAAACAAAAACCCAGTGGGGGAATTACTACAATACGGTACTGTACTCGTATCATGTCATTCGCTTCCCCCTTTTCTCCCGGCGGTTGGGGTTGTCCGGCTGGCGGAGGGGACGTTAGTTGGCTGGTACTCGAGTACTCGAGTGCTGCACGAGTATCTATTATATAAAAGAATACGATGAGGAAATGCACTATCACATGATCAAACATGCCAAGACATGTATTATGCCAAGCAAAGTGACAGGTACTCTTAAATCAACATGAATATTCTGATGTTACAGAACATGGTTGCCTCAAGTACAGATATCATAACAAGGGTTATGGTCCTGCTAATATAATAGAGGTAGAAGTAGGACTGTGTGCAGGTAAGGACTTGGGCAGGACCTAAGGTATTTCCTTTTCAAGAACAGACAGAAGTGGAGGGAAGAGTATTCTCTCATATATAGAAATATAGAAAAAGTAGCCAGTAACCTTCTAGAGAGAATACATACCTCTCCATCTCCATTCTCAGGCTATACATCAATCAAACTAAGCGAGCCTTCTAAAACAATTCCTCTTTCTTTACCTTGCAATTCTCTCAGTTGATTTATATCTTTCTTCCCATCCTTTACTCCTTTCTTTACTCACGGATGAGGAGCTGCTCTGGATGTGGCCAAACAAAGGCCGATGATTGTTTTATAAGATTGAGACCAAGAGGTTTCTATAGGACCTGCTCTACCTGTCGTGCTACAGGAAGAGCCACTAGGCGCCAAAATCGACCCTCCAATAATCCACAACCTAATTTACCTATTATCAATCAAATTCCAGTAAGAATTTATCTTCTATCTGTCTTTTCCTTTTAATGAAATAGAATAAAAATATTGATTCAACTTATCTTTTAGGCCCCCACATTACCTGGACCCATTACCCACCTTTCAGCACTTTCCTCAGTTAATACTATTACAAGGCATACTCTCTCTTTATTAAATCATGAATGTAGATACTGCCATGCATTACATTTTAATGAGGAAAAGAGTTCCAGATCAAGAGTTGGACATTTGATTTTCTCAAAATGTTGTGCTAATGGAAAGGTAATCTTACCAAATATTCAGCAACCAGCCCCTCAGTTATTGGAATTGTTTACCTCTCAATCTGCAAGTAAGTTTATCTTAAATATAGTTCGTTAGTTAAAATTTATCAGAACCTAAAGCTACAACTAATCGTTGAATAATTATAGTTGCCAGAGACTTTCGTCTAAAGATTCGTTGTTATAATAACATCTTTGCTTTTACCTCCTTAGGTGTGAATGAGCAAACATTGGGTGTACAGGGGAGTAGAGTTTATTCCTTTCGTATTAAAGGAGCCCTCTGCCATAGGATCAGATCCCTTCTTCCAAACCCAGGCGAGAGACCAAAGTTTGCACAAATCTACACTCATGATTCAAGCAACTATGATACTCAAGTTGGAAACAGATTACTGGTGTTTGGCAATTTAGATGCAGCAATTGTGACACGAGTCCAGCTGTCTCTCATGGAAACGAATCCTTATGTCCAGTTATTTCAATCGGTTGGAGATTTGATTGCCTCTAATCCTGAAATGGTACGAACATTAAGCTTGAGAATTCAGGATCCACGGGAGCATGGCAAGGATCCACGTACCTACAATTCTCCATCAGCAAATGAGATTGGGATATTAATTGAAGGAATGGGGGAAGAGAATGTAGGACCGCGTGAAATCATTCTTCGTTACAAAGGTTTAGGAAACCAAGAGGAACCGATGAGAAAAATCTCAGAATTACATGCATCCTATCTTCCTCTCCGATATCCACTTTTTATGATGCATGGGGAACAAGGATGGCATGCAGATATTCCACTTGCTGGCAATGAGGTAGTAGGAAATGCAGCACGTAATTTGCATAATGGAGTTGAAGATCAAATTCCAAATGCAGAAGAACGTATAGCATTTCAAGAAGAAAATCCAACTACAGGACGTGGAGGATCAAAGCGAGTTACATTGGCATTATTTCATACCTACTATCTTCATATACGTACTCCAAATCCTTCTCACCTGTTCCTAGCAGGTAGACTTCTCCAAGAATGGTGTGTTGATGCCTTTGCTGCCTCTGAGCAAAATAATCTACGCTGGGTATTTTCAAATCAAAAAGCACTTCGAAGTGATCAATACCAAGGACTTGCAGACACCTTAGTTAATCAAGGAAATATGGACCTGGCCAGTTTAGGAAAGCGAGTAATCCTTCCATCCACCTTTGCCGGATCACCAAGACAAATGACTGAACTGTATCAGGATGCTATGGTAATAGTACGTGCCTTTGGTAAACCAGATTTATTTATTACCATGACCTGCAATCCAGCATGGCCTGAAATTCAGGAAAACCTGCTCCATGGGCAGCAGGTTACAGATCGTCCTGATTTAGTTGCCAGAGTATTTCAGTTGAAGCTCTCCAGTCTCATGAAGGACCTTATTGAGAAAGCTGTTTTCGGACGAGTGAAGGCTCATATCTATGTTATTGAGTTTCAGAAGAGAGGACTACCTCATGCACATATCTTAATGATGTTGCATGCAGCTGATACTATTCATACAGTAGACCAAATTGATCTTGCTGTTTCAGCAGAAATTCCAAATAAGGAAGATGACTATCAACTATGGGAGACTGTTACAACCTATATGCTCCATGGACCATGTGGGGTGGAGAATCTAAGTGCTCCCTGCATGGTTGATAGCAGGGGTCTGGATGGCTGTTGCTCAAAACATTACCCAAAGACCTTTTTAGAGGAGACTATATTAGGAGAGGATAGTTATCCTCACTATCGCCGCCGAAATAATGGGAGATTTGTTGAGAAAAGTCGTATCCGGTCAGATGGAACAGCCTCTACCTTTCGTTATGATAATCGCTGGGTTATTCCATATAATCCATTTCTCACTAAACGCTATAATTGCCACATTAATGTTGAAATTTGTTCCTCAATACAGGCAGTTAAGTATTTATATAAATACGTTTATAAGGGACCAGATCGTGCCAACATCCTGATTGATGATCCAGCAAATGTTAATGAGATTAAGGTTTATTTGGATGCACGCTATATTTCAGCACCTGAAGCAACATGGCGACTGCTAGGAAACAAGATACATCATGGAGGTCCTCCCATACAACGCCTTCAACTCCATCTACCTCAGCAGCAAGCTGTTTACTTTCAGCCTACTGAGAATCTCGATGACATTGTTGATCGAGCAATGGATAGAGATACTACCTTGACAGCTTATTTTAAAGCTAATTCCAAATATCCACTAGCCAGAAATGTACTGTATCAGGACTTCCCTCAGTATTTTGTCTTTCAGTACAAGAAACGGGAATGGACACCCCGTAAGAAAGATGTCTCAATTGGACGCATGTATTTCTGTGGTCCAAAGGCAGGAGAACGGTTTTTTGAAAGACTGTTACTACTTCATACCAAGGGTGCAACAAGCTTTGACTCCTTAAAAACAGTTAATGGTACCCTCTATTCAACATTTCGAGAGGCATGTAATGCAAAAGGATTGTTAGCAGATGATGATGAGTGGAAGGAGGTACTTCAAGATGAATCTTTAATATTAACTAGATTTCAACAACGCCTACTATTTGCTCTCATCCTCGCTGATTGCAATCCAGCAGAACCTAAGGAGTTGTGGAAGAGATTCAAGAACTCTATTACAGATGACTGTAATTATTTATTGATACACCAATATGGTATTCTAAATCCAACAGAGGACCAATGACTCTCACTTGGCCTCAGGCTTTTACAAGAAATTATTCAACAAAGTGGCAGATCCCTAGACGACTTTGGAATTCCGCAACCGACACATGAATTTCAGTTGATTAATGGAATAGAATCCTCGAGTTTTGGTAATCAAGATGTTCAGAGATTACAAAATCCTACAGTGCTTACAGCAGAGGTACAAGAGGATCTTCAAAGATGTAATACACTTCAGCGAAATGCTGTTAACAGAGTAATGGAATGTATAACAGTCAATAATCCGACACTCTTTTTCTTGGATGGACCTGGTGGAACTGGAAAAACCTTTGTGGAAAATCTTCTATTGAATACAATCCGGGGAGAGGGAAATATAGCTATTGCAGTGGCATCCAGTGGTATTGCAGCGACTCTGCTAAATGCTGGAAAAACAGCTCATTCTACCTTGAAAATCCCTATTGCTATTGATAAAGATTCCTATTGCAATATTCCTAAAAATTCAGAATTGGCTCGACAGATTCAGCAAGCCAAGATACTTATCTGGGATGAGGCACCAATATTATACCGCTATGCATTCGAGGCAGTTGATAGGACCTTTCGAGATATTCGCAGCTCACCTCTTCAGTTATTTGGTGGTTTAACAGTACTATTTGCAGGAGACTTCAGACAGTGTTTACCAATAGTACCTCGGGGATCACGTCCACAAATTGTTTCCTCCAGTCTTAAAAGATCCTACCTTTGGTCATCTGTTACTTGCCTTCAACTGAAGGAAAATTATCGCCTTTTAGGTGGTCATATGTCAGCAGAACAACAGAAGGATGCTACAGAGTATGCAGAACTCATTCTTGCAGTTGGAGAAAAGCGATTCCCAGAATGTGGCCTGGATAAAATTCAATTATCAGAGGTCTTACAACTTTCTAATAATAGAATTGATAAACTTATTACCAAGGTGTATGGAGATCTTAAGTGCATATTACCAACTCCTCAATATCTTGCAGAAAGAGCTATTTTAGCACCACGAAATATTGATGTTTCCAATATTAATGATATGGTGCTTGATCTTCTTCCTGGAGAGCCTACAGTATACTTCAGTGCTGATTCAGCTACTGAAGGAGCTGCTGAACTTTACTCAAGTGAGTATTTAAATACACTTACGCTATCCGGAATGCCATATCATCGCCTATTACTTAAGATTGGAGCTACCGTTATACTTCTAAGAAATCTCAGTCCTCTTCATGGCCTCTGCAATAGTACCAGGCTTCAAATTACACACTTAGGACAGAATTTGATTGGAGGAGTTATTCTTACAGGAACATGCAAAGAACAGAAAGCCTATCTCCCGCGAATCGAAATAACCAGTAATCCTGACAGTAATCTTGGTTTCCAGCTTAACCGATGGCAGTATCCTCTCCGATTAGCATTCGCAATGACGATTAATAAAAGCCAAGGACAATCATTAGATGTGGTTGGAATTTCTTTAGAGAATGATGTCTTTACTCATGGCCAGCTATATGTGGCATTATCACGAGCATCTAATCCATATAATGTCAAGGTGTTAACGAAGGATGGTGGACAAGTTGGTGTAACAAAAAATGTTGTCTTTTCTGAGGTCTTATGATGCAAATCTAAGCCATAAATGGTTTCCTCATAGCTTATATTGTGGTTTTGGCGGGTCTTGGTATGATAATTGGTGATATGTAACTATAACTGTGTTAATTCTATATCATTTCAAATCTCTGAACCAGTGTGGTAACACACGGGCAAATACTCGTGGTATAATATCATACTGTGGTTGGTGATTGGTGATAGGTTGTGATGGGCGGCGCGGGCACGGCACTTTTTGTTTCATTTGCATTCCATTAGCTTTTTATGGTTAGGATTTACTGTGCTTAGGCTTATATACCGTAATATTATTATTTGATTTGCCCTGCAGGATGGGTGGATGGATGGAGAAAGTTTCTGGAAGGGAGGGAGAGGGGATGCTGGATGTTGCGCATGTATTTACACGAAGTCAAATTGGTTTGAGCAAATGGGATGCTGGTACTGCATAGCGGGAGCATATGGCTTTTAGCGTGGGGTACGTTAGATCTCTCTCTCTCTACGAGTACCGTACAGTGTGCTATGCTTGTGCTCGTATGGTATTATGTATGATAGCCGTTGGAAGTCTCGGAAAAGTGTGGTTGCGTGCGGTGATCGCCCCGTACCTTTCTCACGGGCCACAGATCAGGGGGATGTACTGTCCTGTGCAAGTACCGGTACTGTAGGTGTCACGATTGGCGTCATATGTGGTTTACCGGTACTGGGGCAGAGCTCTGGAGGGGTGGGTGTACAGTACAGTGGTAGGGATGAATGATAGTAATGTCAATCAAACCGTGGGCCTAAGATGTACCCCCGCTTCTTCCTGCGCTCCGTGCTGTGTACGATTCTGGTTCGCGATAAATCTACGTCGTACACCCGGGGGTTCAAATTATCCAGCATGATTGTTAAGCAAATCGTAGGGATTTTTGCTTATTGTTTCCAATTTTGGGGGTGGTGATTCTGGTTTTCTTAGGGATTTCTCCTCCCACAGGAGCCTTGAAACTCGTCTTTGGTGATAAAAAAGAACAAACCGTATCAAATCATACCAAAAAAAAAAACATAAGGTAGCACAGCCAAATTTGAACTAGTGCCATTTCTCACAACCAAAATTTGTGCCTTGGCCTATTTTTGCTTATCATACATTTCGCAGGACACACATTTTATTCGAGGCTCCCATCCAAAAAGCCCAAACTTTGGACCCAAAAATCATGGTCTTCCAGTCCATATTTCCGGAAATCTTTGTTGGCAGTGGTAATTCGATCTGAAACCAGACGATTATTTTCTCTACAATGGGCAGGTTTATGGCGGCCGGAACCTAGCTGTATTATACGTTCAGGTACGGTCGTCAAAACGGGCGAAGCTTTCTCATAGCTTAAGAAGGGCTGCGTTGGCTGGCTTACTGCTTGTTCTCTCCACGTCGCTCTCTTTCAGCTTCCTCCATCCCCCCACCTCAAAGACTCGGAAATAGAAGGAAATAAATACTAAATACTACTCGTACAGCTTCCAGTGTGCTGCAGCTAGGAAAGAAACGGCAAGTTTGCATAGAGACTACCGTATCCATACCGAGATCCTCCCAATTCCACTGCCGTTTGACACATTTCAAAGTGACGGAATCTCTTCAGAGTAAATCAGGACTTCCCCGAGCGGATCTGTGTGTGGTCAGGGACGCGGCAAGAAAAGAAGTGGTGGTCGTGGTTTCCTCAGCAAACTGGGGCGGAAAAAACCAAAACGAGAGCTAGAGCCAGGTTTGGGGTTTTTCATCCAACCCAACAACATCGCACACTATTTTTCTTTCTCCTCTCGTTCCCTCCCTCGCCCCCCCCCCCCGGCCCGCACTTCTGACAGCTCGCGATCTCTACTCAACATAGCCCTCGACATCCGGAAATCCGCAGCAAAGCACAGCCAGTGCAACACAAATCTCCGACCGCTACGACAAAAATATAATTTGTCCTCGCTGCACGCTTCCTCCTCGCCTTCTCCTCCTCCCTTCCATATTTTCTTTCAGTAACTCCGTTACCTTGCAAGCTGTTGCACGTACGCACCTTCGCAAACTTCTTGTCCACGTCGAGTCCGTTCCTTGTCGGAGCTCTGGTCCCTCGGTATAGATACATTAAAGATGCCTCTTTGCGGCTCAAACAAGGTTGCGAATACTACTTCCTGTTCTGTGTTTGCTTTGATTTCTTTTCTCCTCCCGGTTTCGCTCCGCAAGTTCTTCAGCTCGGCTTTGCGAGTGTAGGCAGGCATACAGGATGAGTTCTTTTGGATGGGAGCAATTTTTCGCTAATAGTTTTTCTCTCTTTTGTGTTTGCAGACTACCCAGCGGAAGATCGTGCTACTAGGTTCGTTTGTCGATGAGCGGGTTGCTACGTGAGCGAGAAGGGTTGGTCCACTGATTGGGATGTGTATAACTTTAGGCGATGGTGCTTGCGGAAAGACATCATTGCTGAATGTTTTCACAAGAGGGTGAGCAGTTATTCCGTTCAATGCTTTGGAGGGACGGCGAGAATACACTCGGAGAGGCCGATAGGAGGAGGACAAAAGCTGATTGGGCTGTGGGGGTTAGATATTTCCCGCAGGTTTATGAACCAACGGTGTTTGGTGAGTCGATTCCTTCTGTGGATAACACTTCTTTCGGGGATCTGTGGGCTAATTGGTTGTTTGTGAAACAGAAAATTACGTACATGGTATGATTCCACTGCTGCAGGGACAACCCTGGAATGTTACTTCTAACATCAGTTGAACGACATTAGATATTTATGTAGACAATACGCACATTGAACTTTCGCTCTGGGATACCGCCGGACAGGAAGAATTTGATAGGTTAAGATCATTGTCATACAGTGATACACACACTATCATGCTATGTTTCAGTGTGCGTCGCAATCACCATTTATTGGGGGCACCTTGCTCGCCATTCCCCCTATATTTGTGCTGATAGTTATGCACAGGTCGACTCCCGCGACTCCCTAGAGAACGTAGAGTCAAAGTGGGTGGGCGAGATTGCTGACAACTGTCAAGGTGTCAAGCTCGTCTTGGTAGCACTGAAATGCGACTTGAGAGAAGCAGGTGATGGTGATGGACCGGAAAAAACTGTTCCTGGTGGTTTCATTCAGTATCCCGAGGGGTTGGCTGTGGCTGAGAGAATAAAGGTGAGAGTCGCTGGGGGACGCCCTACGTATTTTTGAATGATCCGTGCTGACTTGTGCATTCCAAAGGCATTGCGCTATCTAGGTAGGAAGAAGTGACTCGATATATATATATTGACGCATAAACTAACCACAAAATTAGAATGCTCTGCGAAGATGAACAGAG
Source organism: Tuber melanosporum (assembly GCF_000151645.1). Taxonomy (NCBI): domain Eukaryota; kingdom Fungi; phylum Ascomycota; class Pezizomycetes; order Pezizales; family Tuberaceae; genus Tuber; species Tuber melanosporum. Next base: position 1,031,066 of record NW_003298777.1, read on the forward strand.
GAGTCAACGAAGCGTTCACAGAAGCTGCCCGAGTAGCCCTGAGTGCGAACGCTAAGGGTAGTAAGGAGTCAGGGCACAGGGCGTGTGTCATAATGTGATAAGCATGGAGGTACCATAGTAGTGGTAGTGAGGATGGATGTGTTGTATGAAAAGAGAAGGGAGGAGTTGGGATTATGGGATGGAAGAGAGGGGGGGGTGCTGTCAGAACCGGAGGGAGAAAAGAAGGAAAGAGTGTCAAACTTAGAGAGTTGGGAGGGGGCCGCTATCCTATCCTCAAGGCCTTTTTTCTTGTCTATTGAGGAGAAATCTGGTCGTATTGGCAATACGAGAATTCGATATGAGTAATGATGGGGATGTCTCGTTTACTCCCATACCTTTTTTTTTTCTTTCTCCCTTCCAAAAAAGCCCCTCTTTTGCACCAATCGCTCTTCTCCCTACTTCCCTACCCCTGTTTTTGTCTTTCTTCACAACTTGTGTCGACAGGAGTTTCCTCTTTTTTCCAATGTTCTTTTTTTCTCTTATGTCTTGCCACTATATTTTCATAATTTCCCACGGTGGACTCTTGGTTCTTTACTTTTTCCCTCTTTTGCCTTTTCTTTCTTTCTATCTCTTTTTAGGAGCGAGCGAGGTTGCTGGTATGCGCTTTTTTTTGTACATTATAGGTATTAGTATTTTTCCCACCCTTCTTCCACTTCTTCTCTCAGCAGCAGCGGCAGCAGAAGCACGGGATCCCGCGTCTCAGCTCGATGGATCGGAAAAGGAGGGGAAAAAAGCGTCCCATGACAGACAGGCAGAAGAGATGCGGTTTTTTTTTATTTTTATGATCTAGGTTCGATGGTATGGCGAGGGTGTATACTGCGCCGTAAGGTAGGTAAGATAATAAGGTATTAGGAGGTGAGTGAGTGGGTGAGTGGGAGAGAGTATATGAAATATATATGATCTCTATCTGGCGGAACAAATCTGATGTGTATTCTGGCTGCTTGTGCATGGCATGGAAGGGTAGACCGCCGTGTGGGAG
>NW_003298777.1:1033501-1040125 GCF_000151645.1 Tuber melanosporum
TTTCCCCCCGGTACACGTGAACCATTCCTTTTGTGAGGAGAGGAGAAGTAGAGGACGAAGAAGTGAGCCTATCTATCAAGGATTCCTAGTCTTGTTCTTCTTCTCTCACTTCTTATCCTCTCCCCCCCCCCACAACCCTCGCAACCTACCTTCGGAACGCTCACTTCACCCTCCCCCCCTTCTTCACAAAAGCTCCCCCTTCTCCGTCCCTTCTATCGTCTTGCCTTCCTTCCCCCTCTACGATATAGGAGGACGATAGAATAGACGTAATGGGTGAACTCTATCTTCCGCTTGAGATCTTGCAATACATCGTTTGGCAGGTTGGTACTTCCCGTGGTTGTTTCTCTCACTTCTACTTTGGGATAATTTCCTTTCCTGGAAAGGTAACATGGGGCTTACATTCCGCTTCTCTCGCTTTCTCCTTAATCTAGGTGCCTTCTGGGGATCGTGTCACCCTTTCCCGTCTATGTCTCGCATCTAGCTCTCTGTATCATTTTGCGGCGCCGCGACTGTACCGTTCTCTATACCTCAATTTTGAGGAGAGGGGAAGGTCCGGACTTTACCTGCTTAACACGCTCTTGCGGCCTGGGTATGACGCTAGATGGAAGAAGTGGATCAAGTCCGTCAATGTGACGGCGCTGAAGAATCCTGTTGAAATACATGAGAGGCAGAATGTTTGTGGGTCTCTAGCGAAGGTTTTGAACAAGATTGAACGTGGGAGCTTGGACAAGTTCAGGTTTGTTTGCTTTTACCCTCTTCTACTTTCTGGGGGTTGGGTGGGGAGGGTTTTGAGGTATCTATGGGAAATTATCGCAGATGGTTAACAAGCATGCTCCTGGGCTCGGCGTTGGTATAGTTGGGGTGCTTGCTTTGCGCCTCATAAGCAGGTCGTTGATGCACTGGTCAAGCATAAGAAACTGCGGTGTCTCCAGGTTGCTTTCCCCTTCGATCCTCATCGCAGCTCGGACGATGGGGAGGAGACGGACACTATTTTTAAGGCGCTCCCGGAGGAGAATTGCCATCATCTGGAATCGCTGGAGATTAGAAAGGCCTGGACCAAAGAACAGATGACTGCTGCTGCCAAAGCTATAGGTTCCCCTGGGTTGAAGAATCTAACGCTTCATATGTCCTACTTTTTCGACTGGGATTTGGAGAATGAATTTAGCAGACTGCCTCCTAGGCCTAATGACGAAAGTTCGAAGCTGGCCTTGATTGACCTGTCTGGGATTAGCTTGTGCAATGCACTGCCAATCATTGATAGCTACTTTAATCCCTCAACACTGCGTAAGCTAGAGCTACGAGACTGTGTTGGTTACGAGAACGTGTGCCTCGCACTCTCGCAGCACCTCGGTGTCCTTGGCGTTGAGGAGTTGGTGCTTATCTCCTGGGAAGATTGTGGTGATGTCTCCAATATTATACGATTCGTCGCCAAATGCAAACGTCTCAAGGTCCTATGCCTGGACTTGAGCTCTTTTACCGATGAAGGGATACTAAAGTTGATACCTGCGTTTTCGGAATCCAGCAAGACATTGGAGGTCCTGTCTCTCTGTCTTAGAAACAACCAAAACTGGCATGGTGAATCGCTATACTACCCCCTGAAGGCCCTACACGTCATGAAAAGCTTTGAGAACCTTCGAGAGATAGGAATGAGCTACGCCATTCATCCGAAAGATGTATGCAACAAACCCTCCATCTAACCTTTTTTGTTGATTTTTTCTCTCGTTCCCGCTTTTTCCGTTTTGTTTTTTTAACACTCAAATGAAATCTACTTCATGAACGTTCTTGCTGAGACTTTTACCCTTTCCTCCCCGTCTTTCCTTGGTTCCTCTCGATTCACTAGCTCTACAAGATCGTCCCGACTCTTCCGCCTAGCGTGCGCGCTGCTGACCTACGCTTCCCGTGGATCCACTGGGACGCCGAGAGCACAGGGCTCATGATCTCTTACATCTCCGCCCTTGCCGAAGCTCTCCCTGCCGGGAATAGTCTTACACACGTGATTGTTGGTGATAATGATGACTCTACTGATCCGCTTGCGTTCAAGACGATTCCTACTGTACATGAGATGGCGGGGAAGGAGGTGAGGGAGTTGAGGGAACTTAGGCTTAAGTGTTTTCGCTCTGATTGGTTTTAGTGGCAAGTGGTTTGTGGGTGGATTCCGTTGGGGCAGCGGTAGGTTGGGTAGGGTAGCCATTACTTTTTCGTATTGTAGATATTATTTCTCCCTTTCTCCCCCTTTCCTTTTTTTAGCTAGCTTCTGTTCATTTCCGCTCTTTTCTTTCCCCTTGACCTCATCATCTTATTTTTCCGCCATGGTGCATGATGGGGCCCAGATCGCCAGGGGCAGACGCAGAGATTTTTAGGGGCAGGGGCAGGAGAAGGTAGCAGATGCCCGTTTCTTTGCATAGAAGCAGCAGAGGAAGGGGGGGCACATGAAGTCGATCTGGAACGGACGGGTAATGTCATAAGCAGCAGCAGGCGTGCATTGCATTTTCTCTTCATTTTTTCATTTTTCACATTTTTCACACATTTTTTCACTTTTCAATTTTTCCATTTTCATTTTCATCCCCTCCCCTCATCCTCGCTTTTCTCCGCTTGCTCGCTTGTTTCATTTTCTCCCATTTCCATTGTTACTCATCACATTACATTACCCTGGGCGTAATCATTCATCCATTCATCATACATACCAATACCACATTGCATATAATATGGAATGAGTTAACCCTTCTGGCATTTTCAATTGGAGCAGGTCCATTCATTCACTCACATTCATCCACCCATGCACTAATGCAGAGCACGGTACTGTACAGTACGGCGGCACTGCACTGAAGCGGTACTCGAGTACTCGTACTTGAGCACTTTACCGTGCTTGTATGATACTGTAATGTAATTGCGCCATGCACGCATCATGCACTCCTGACGCCGGGCCACGGAGCGACCGCGATATAAATGACAGGGCCGACTCGCGAACGAAGCGCGAGCAGAGTAGCGTATCGAGGAGAAGCGCTGGGAGGCATTCTTTCCTGGAACATGGAATTCGCAGCGCGCGAGTTCCGTGCTCGAGCGTTTGTGTATTGTACCATAGTTAAATTCATACGTTTTACCTCTACCATACCGGCATCACACTGGATCATTGAATGAAAGAAAGGTGGGGGTTGGTGGCTTGGCATTTGATGACATAATATTATGATGTATGATAGGGTATGATAGAGGGATATGACAATTTATACGTGTTTTTGGTGTCAGGCGCGGCCAGCTGTGCGCGTGTATTTGTACGATAACTATTCGTAGTTAAGCGGGGAAGGAGAACTCGTACTCGTACGTATGATATGATAGAGAATCAACACCGCACTCTAATGACCACGAGGTTCCAGCAAACCGTATGATACTCGAGCAGATCCGCAGGTATCATAATTATTATATCATAAGGTAATTATACACCACGCGAGCTCTGTTCAAGCGCAAATTCACTGTTACCCCCTCCAGCGAGAAGGCGATTGAACTTTCGACAAAAATATAGGATCGCACAAACACCATTCCTTCCCACCCCTGGAAAAAAAGAAAGAAAATAGCGATTTACCCCCCTCCCTCCCCCATCGCTCCCACCTCCGCGCCCGGACCATACACCGAACATATCATGGTACCAAGTAAGTCTAGACTACGATACCTCTAAGTCGATGGATCAATAGACCAGTGCGATTCGGTCAGACAGCCGATTTCATGGGGTTATTAATATCATAACTGGGTTTCTATCATACTCCCTTTATTTATTATCATACCGGTTAGAACAGTTCGCTTGACTTATGCTCACGCCCCCCTAAGTGTGATACCGGTATCACACTCGCATCGTACAGAACATACGACCTGCACGTCATCCCGCCTTGCATGCGTGCATGCGCGTAAGCGCTAGGATGTAATCATGGAATATCACTCGGTTGTTGGCATGGGTGATGATGTTGGCTTCTCTGGATGGGATGGGGAAGGGGTTTGCAGGGGGGGGGGGGCGTTCGGGGTTTCTTTTTTTTGGCTTTGTTGATTGGTTGGTGTTGGGGGCTTGGGGTTATGGTCAGTGATTGACTCGGTTGGTTTTAGCTATTGGTTGATTGGTTCTGGTTGATTGGTTGGGACCGGGCTTGACGTGGCCAATCATGTAACTGTACTAGTAGGTTGTAGCTAGGGGGTTCTTATTGTCGAAGCTTGGATTATTACTGCTTTTGTTCCAGCCTCTTGGTGCTGCATTTGCTGGGATGACCAAAGCTCGTGCGAGTATGGCACTTGGCTGACTTTCATTCGTTAACATTGCTCTTTTTATCCTATGATGTCCTGTCTTGATGACCTTCCTTCTCCAGTGCCACTTCTGGTTTGGCCCGTCTGCGACGCCAACTTTTACACGAGAGAAATAGCAGATGGGCGGAAATATCGCGCCAGAATAATGCTAACAATACAGTCCTGAGGAAACGTTTTCGCTGTGCCCTTCCCTCTCGTGCCCTGCCCCGATAAGTGATTCAAACAACATCTGTACGAGACCCCTCAGACCGCTTCTCCACCTTGTCCCACTCCATCTCCTTCTGTATCCTCCTCCACTCCTCCAAAATCCCACGATAATCTCTACTAGAGTAGGGCTGAAACAGCTCCTTTAACACCCCCCCTTTGCGCTTGTGGTTGATTCCTAGGTCGCGGAGTAGCAGTGATACGTACTAGCCAAATCACCAAAAAACGAAACGAAAAAATCATCAGTATCATCACATAATCTCACTCGCAAGATTGGGAGAGAAAAATTACCGCGAGCTCATCATGCGTAAAGATTGGCTTCCGCTCTCCAGCAGAAAGGTACCGCCTCCTCCTCCAAACATTAGTAAGGGCAATGTCCATCTCCATCTCCTCCATGCTCGGCAGCTTAAGCTTTCCCATGAGGTACGCGGCCGCCCAGATACTCTGCGTCTCGGCGATCTGGAAGCTTTGTGCCGCGCCTACTTGCCCCAGGAATACTATCGAATTGTCCCCCCCGCTGGCCTCCTGCGGTGAGGCTATGCCCCGGTACACGTAGAATTGCGTCGTGTTCATCGGATATCGGTCGAAATTCGGAGGTGTGGCGAGTTTGGGGAACTTACTGAGAATGGTGCAGTCGGCTGCTGCTTCTAGGGTTTGCCATTTTTTGCTGTCAACGAGTGACTGATGGGCTATTGGTACTGGCAATCCGAGGCTTGAGGCGTCGGCTGGGGTGAAGAAGGGGAAAGTTATGTCCCAGCCAGTGGACATTATCAGTAGGTCACAAGGGAGGATGGTGGTGTTTGCTAGGATTACCGAGGAGTTTTCAAGGAGGTCTACGGAGGAGCGGTGGACATTTGCTTGGCTCATAGTGTTCCAGAAGTTGGGGGAGTTGGATACGCCGACATTATCGGAGCACCAGAACATACTTTTCCCATTTCCTTAGTTGTCGATGGATTGCGACTTGGGGGGAAGGGGGACTCACGGGAGTTGGGGTCGGGCGCCAGACGCATCGCCGCTATGGCCACATCTCGCTGCCTTAAGCCAGGCGAATTGCATAGTGTTCCAGACCATGTCAGTGGCCCATCGGCCCACCCTCGTCTGGTGAAAGAAGTGCATCCAGTGGTCGTGCGGTTGGAATATACAAGGGCTCATCTTGGACATCAACCTCGTCGACAATATCTGATGCGAATTCTTGTAATAGACTGGGGTACGCTCCGCCAGGCCGACCCCGGCATGTCCCGATCCCTTATCCCTAATAATCCAATCCACTCGCTTCCCGGCAGAAATGAACATATGGACCGCATCAAACGCAGATTTCGACCCCCCAATCACAATCACATTTCGCACGCCCTCCGACTCCATGAACATCGGTGCCAGTCTCGCTAAATCCTTCGTGTGCAGCATAGGGGGTGTAAAATCTAGAGTATTGAAGAAGGGAATATATGGCCTCGACGTGATCCCGGTAGCAATCATAAGCTTCGAGCAAACCATCGTCTGTCCGCAATCCGTGCCAACAACCCAAGTACTCCCCCTCCTCCTACTTTCGCTGCCCGTTCCATCCCGTGGACTGCGCAACTTCTGGACACTAACAACGCGGGTGTCTAGGCGAATCCTGTCCTTGATGCTCTTTCCATCATATATATGCGTTGCAGCGTATAACGCTAGGTACTCGTGTACGTGGTGTGCGGGAACGTAATTCTTATAGTGCTGTGGTGTTGGTTTCATTGGCACATCGCTAAACTCGATCATTCCCAATGGGGACTGCGAGTACATGCCAGGGTAGACTCGATTCTTGCTCCATGCTCCCCCCAACGAAGTATCGGTTTCCAGCAGGGCTAAGGTCGCCGTGGGGTTCAGTTCTAGGTAGGTTTTTGCAGCAATGATACCGAAGGGACCTGTTCCAGGGATTTTTTTTTGGGAAAGTCTCAGTAGGGTGTAACATTTGATCAACGGGAGGGGGGTTCAATGAGGTAGGTAGGTAAGATGGGTGGGGCAGGTAGTATCCAGATAAGGGGAAAGGGAGAGGGCAAGAAGGGAGAGAGTGAAAGGTTTTCACACACCGGCCCCAACTATGATAACGTCAAAGTACGTGCTAGTCATTTGTAGAGTGCGATAAAAACAGAATAAGAAAGAGAA